>NW_011369096.1:863946-870187 GCF_000735185.1 Notothenia coriiceps | reverse complement strand
TTTCGAGAGATATCGAAGCGGGGGGGCGCCGACGATGTGTCTTTAAGGTTACAATTGTTTCGACATATCGCAAAAAGACCTCACTAATAAAATTTAATTGTGTTTATGTTGTAAATTTTGGATATTAACGTGTGATTTTGGTAATAAAGTTTTTTCTTATAAAGTGTATTTGGACCAAAAAATGACCCGACCCGAGAGCGAACTGTACTCCATTCCATAGCCCTCATCTCGACGTTTATACAGTATACATCATATATAGACACATAGCGAGCAAAATTTTCGGTGATTAAATTATAATTATGTCCGAATATAGCACAGATCATATTCTATTATCTACATGAACACCTAGGGTTTTAGCCCTGTACATATAACAATACTTTATTTTTTTTATTATTATTTTTTTAAGATTGAAAAAAATTTACACTAAAATTCAAAAACCGCGGGGGGTAACTAACTACGCGTGTTTTTGAATTTATTATTTATTTAATTTTTTTCATCTTAAATAATATAAATAAAGTATTGTTGTGTTAAGGGTAACCTAGTTGTTTTATGTAGCAATGAATGAATATGATTGTCTGATCGGATATAACAGCATGTCGCGGATATTGATACCGCGTGGTGGGGGTTTTAGTTCAACTTGACGAGGGTCGGGGTCATTTTTGTCTCCAAATACATTTATCGAAAAACTTCATTATTACCAAATCACCGTAATCCAAATTTACAACATACACAAGTAATTTTACTTTAGTTTGAGGTGTTTTTGCATATAGTCGAAAATATTGTACTTAAATGCCCATTCGGTCGGGCCCCCTCTGAATCTCTCTGAGAGGACTTTCTGACTCTCCGAGACCGTATTGGAGTCGAAGTCACTGCCATTTCGATGAGGAAATATTGTAATATCGATATTTCTTTATTTATCATATTATTTATACTGTTTAATTCGAATGTCACTTGGAGTTAATCTTTATTTCAACATATTATTTGTTCATTATGTCAAATTTTCCCTACTAAACATTTTATAAGGTATATTCTTTTTCTTTTAGCAGGTCAAACAAGTATACCCACACTCTCTAAACTATAGGGTATCTAGAAATTACAACGAGAGTTTCCGTCGTTTAACCTACGAAATTGAGGCTCTGATAACCTCAGCTCAGTGAGGTAAAGGCACACCTTTATATGATCATTATAGCTATAAAGAAATAAATAGTATAAAATACTATATGACAGTAAAATAAAGTTGTTATTAATAAACAAGAATACAGTTTAAAAGGGGAGTGATTTGTAAAATATCCATAAAGAAAAAGAAAATCTGCTTCCAGCTCTGTTTCATATGGGTGTTGAGAGATGTATCCATAGATCTCTTAATGTTGCTCTCAAAGTGCAGCAGATTGATGCTTTTAACTTCAATATTTAAAAAAAAATCTTCCCGGTGGAGCATGCCCCCGGAGCCCCCTAGAGGAGGTGAGGTCCAACCCCCACTTAAATCATGCTCAAATGGATAGGATACTAAATACATTTGAACACAGCTTGTGTCCATATCTTTCTGTTTTGGTGATGCCACAACCGTGCATACATACGCAAATCATAGTGAGTGTCTGCATTTTGGGGGGGGGGGCGCCAGCTAAAATCTTGCCTAGGGCGGCAAATTGGTCAGGGCCGGCCCTGGTACTAACTATCAGTTGTACTCCTTACAACAGGAAATTGGCTCGTTTGTACGGTACACCCAAGATAATAGTGCTCTTTTTTTTTACCTGACAGTTTTCTGTAGCCGACCGTGCTCTCTGACCTCACTGGAAAGGCTCAAGCAAAAAGATTATTTTTCCCCTCGCAAGAATCAATATAGTATCAAAAAAAGCTTACACTGTATTTTCTGCTACCTTTGGTTGTTATTCACACTAGAACAAATGATTAATTAATAAGTTGGAGTATGCTCTATTCTAGTAGATATTGTGATATACAGGTGGTACAGGTCTTTAAAATGTTGACAATGACATTGTATCATTTTCTGTGTGCTGACATCAGCTCTAACACGGAAAACATCTGGTGCCTCAAGGGTTTATAACTTCACATGGTGCCATTTCTTCTCAAAAGACACTCTCTTTTATCATGGATGAGTTACTGAATGGGTCTACCGGGTACAGGCACAATACACTCAGGGTGTTGGGGGCCCCTCTGGCCTTCACCTGCTAAATGTCACTCCAAAAGACATGTCGCAACCAGAGAGAGATTCAAAATGACCAGAAAGTTATAAAATGACTATAGAAAAACATGCAACAGAGAGACCAAAACAACTATGAAGAGCCTGTCTTTAACTAGGAGCCCCTCTTAGTTCCACCTTTGCAAAACGACTATAAAGAGACACAAGCTGACCAAAGACTGACACACAATCCTTGCAAAGAGACAAAAGATTATAACAAAGAGACAGAAAACAACAACCAAAAGAGGCATAAGCACTTTAAAATGAGTTTTAAAGTGCACCTTTAAGAGAGGTGGTGAGGCCTTTAACATTGTTGTGCCCAGGGGCCCTTCTCTCATAATCCACCGACCTGTTTATAACATGTGTAAATAATTAAAGCTTTCTCACTCAAACAGTCCATTAAGGTATGGTCAGCATTACTGCAGGGGTACAGTATCACACATCATGGGGTTGTATAAAATGTCATCTTGTATATAACACAGAAAAAAAGGTCCATGTGTGGCATTTGTGCATGTTTTGTGTGTCAGTGACACAGACAGACACGTGCAATGACCCTCGATGCATACATTTGCGGACAGCTGTACATGTCCATTTCATTTGCATGGTACAGCACTGCAGCGTATATGATTTAGTTAGTAATTAGGGAATAGAGACGTATCCAATTATTGGGGTTGTGAAATATCACCCTGTCTCAGTAGTTATTCCAGCACTGTCTGCACCCTGCATTATCATTACACACCAGCTGCATATATGATTACAGTGTGCATGTGTAAAAGAGTGGGAGAGAGAGGGAAAGAACCAGAGAAAGAGAGCAGGAGAGCAAATACAGTAAATGTGTGTGTCCAGGAAAGACGGCGTCTACAAAGGAAACTCATTTCTGCTCATTGTAGATTATAGGTGGCAGGACCACATGCCCGCAGGAGCTGAAGCCAAAGCCATTGCAGAGAGTCTCATGACACATCGAGTGCGTGTGTGGGGGGGGGGCCAGGGTACTACTGGTACTACTTTTCGCTTCCTGTCTGACTTCAAGTACATAGACACACACACACACACACACACACACACACACACACACACACACACACACACACACACACACACACACACGCTGACAGATATGAGGGAACGAGAAGCAGTAGTGAAGCTATTGAAGCAGCTGGAAATAATTTACAAGTTGTACATGGGAGCTGGAGGACAGAGCCTACTCTCGCATTCAGGAAGGTGGCGAACACATTTATCATGTCCTAAAGTGTGCATGCTATAAGAGCTCACTTTTTGAGTATTTTGGCGATAGTAGAAATTTTTATAGCACATCAGAGCGCAATAAAAACTCCAGCTTCTCTCATATGCCCGCCTTGAGATATGCATGCTCTTATCGCTGCTGACGGTTGTCTTGAAAAACTTGCCTGCACGGACTCCGCTGATCATGTAGAGAATTCCACAGCTCTCTGACAACAAAACCCATGCCACGGTAACTAACAGCCGCCTATCGCCGCCAGCCGCCCTGCGCCGACCTGATTGGACCCTCAAATTGACTGACGTGCTCCTCCACGTTTCCCATTGGCTACGCGGTAATGGCCACGTGACTGCGTTCCAATGAGACGCGCTGAAGGCGGAGCGCGTGGGCTGAGGCGCAGCTCTCCGTGGTACTTAAATGGAGCTGGTGCTGAAAAGAGTGAAGTACTAGCACGCACGACAGCCGGAGCGCCCGGTGCGCGGTGCGAAGAGTGAGACACACAAGTGTGAGAAGAAAGAGGGAAGAACAAGAGAAGGAGGACAGAGGACCTTGCAGCCCTCTGTACTCATGGACCATAAGGATATTTAACCATTTGTCCGGGGAGAGTACAGGTATACTCTTTTAATCCACATTTTGTACCGTGCGTAAAGACGCAGGACTTGCATTCTCTAGCCGTACTCTTAAGCAGCTGCAACCCTCATATACTATTTTTTTCTTCTCCTTTTTTTCTGCATGGGAACCGCAGTCTTGTTCACATTCCACTGGAATTAATGATTGATTAATGGGTGTGAAGGGAGCAAGGGGCAGCGGATCATTGCTTGCGTTAGTGTACTCTTTCGGCTCAATAACACCAGAGAGCTCTTTCCCCTCAGTACAGGTGACTGCTGAGAAGTGATGAGTGCTTTATTTGCCTCTTATCTATTGAGCAAAAGGGATTAAAATTCAGCCAGGCGTCTGTGCATAATGTGTCTTGTTATATGAAAGCTCTATCTTACGCTATTGACACCCCTCTCTCTATCACTCTCTGCATCTTTCTCTCCCCTCGCAGACACCGCAGTCCATGCCTCTGCCTTGCCAGGTCATTGATGGGAAATCAACTGGATCGGATCACCCACCTCAACTACAGCGAGCTGCCCACGGGGGATCCGTCCGGGCTGGAGAAGGACGAGCTTCGGGTCGGCGTCGCTTACTTCTTCTCTGACGAAGAGGAGGAGGTGGACGACCGCACTCCGTCCGATTGCGGCTTCACCAAGGACCTCAGCCCGGCCGAGGAGGGGCCATTCTCGGTCAACGAGGTGGAGTACTCAGCCTTCTGCTCCCAGGAATGCATCTTCTCCAAGCTGCAGGAGAACGAGGACTTGAATGTGTTCGCGGCCAAAACTTTGCTGACTATGTGCAAACCGGGGGACCTGCTGGAGCTAGTGGCCACGGCCCAAGCCCCCCACTGGGCCATATACGAGCAGGAGGATCAGGTCATTCACCTGCACAAGGGCGAGATCCGCAAGGACAGCCTGCTTGAGATCAGCAGTGGTCGCCACGGGAGGATAGTGAACAATCGGTACCGGTACCGGCCGCTTCCCCCTGACCTAGTGAGGCAGAACGCAGTGGGACACCTGGGCCTGAGCAGCGAGGAGATATGCTGGACCAACTCGGAAAGTTTCGCAGCGTGGTGTCGCTTTGGGAAACGGGAGTTCAAAGCTGGGGGAGAGGTGCACTCGGCGGAGCAGCAGTATTTCCTCAAAGTGCATCTGTCCGGCAGTGGGGTGCACACTCTGGTCTTTCGCAGCCTGGAGGACATGATCCGGGAGAGGAGGCGAGTGGACGCCAGTGGAATTCTCAAAGAGCTGTCTTTGGTTAACGGGGGCAAGGAGTGATCAGGGATTCCGTTTGATATCCCCCCCTTACCATTTCTCCCACACACCCTCCCCATTGCGCACGGACGCACAAGCAAAGGCACACACAAGCACACAGACAGACGCAAACACATGCAAGGACCTGTTGGTTTTGGACTGTCTGCTTGTTAAGGATGGACCCCGG
Source organism: Notothenia coriiceps (assembly GCF_000735185.1). NCBI lineage: Eukaryota > Metazoa > Chordata > Actinopteri > Perciformes > Nototheniidae > Notothenia > Notothenia coriiceps. Next base: position 864,716 of record NW_011369096.1, on the reverse strand, counting down.
GTTGCGTCTGGACAACAGGCGCTCTGTGGAATTTGCATTACATTTCCATTAGTGTTGAAAACTGCGAAAGAGCGGCCATATAAACAGACAACGCCCCTTCAGATAAGAATTCGTGCTGAGTGGGACACGCGATTTCTGCTAAACCCATTGCCCCGAACTGCGAAAGTCACCTTTTACAGACCGCACATAGCGCACACGGCTCGGTTTCTGTTTAATTTCTCTGGATAATGGAATTGGCCCCCTCTCGGCGCAAAGGGCGCCTGCTGCGGCAGACCAGACGGTGAGAGATGGGGGGGGTGGGGGGGGTGAAAGATGGGATCTGGGATGGCTATGGACAAGTCTCCCTTCTATTTTTTTACTGTTAGCTTTAAAACCGGGACTGACCATAACACAGATCCACTAATTCATAGACCTCTGACAGTCCCAGATGGCTACGCAGTTGCCTAAACAAAGCCTTTTGGCTTGATCGAGCTCCCCTTTTGCCATATGAAGAAGAGTATTGTCATTTTCACAATGCTGTCATCCTGCTCCACAGCACTGGATATATGTGTACAATTGTATTCATATTGATTTCAATTTGAGTCCCTTATTTTTGTATTTACGTTTAGTGGATTTAACCCTGATCTCTGATTTTTGGTTGAAATAAATGGAGGTTGAAATATGAAAATAAGCACTTGGGTCTGGCAGGTGTTGTTTGGTCACACATAATTACTCTCACACAAACACATGATCTCTCACTCTCTCTCTCTCTCTCTCTCTCTCTCTCTCTT
>NW_011369096.1:858948-863929 GCF_000735185.1 Notothenia coriiceps | reverse complement strand
TACGTTACGTACTTACTTACTTACGTTACGTACTACTACTACTACTACTACTACTCTCTCTCTCTCTCTCTCTCTCTCTCTCTCTCTCTCTCTCTCTCTCTCTCTCTCTCTCTCTCTCTCTCACACACGTGCACATGGTGATATTAATTATTTATGCCCGAGTGCCTCCTGACCTGCCTTGAGCAAAATGGGCTTCATATATCTGCACAGTATTTGGAGGCAGTAAAATGGTCATCTGCATCAAAGCCATGAAGGTTTATGAAAAATCCATATTGGATCAGGGAGCTACATTACATAGGCAGCTGTACAGAGTCAATGGGAACATGCAGTGTTTGGCTAAAGGCTATTTCCATGTCTGGGGTTTATCCTGCTGGTATTTCAACATTCACAGAAATGTTGATCTCCAGATTATGTTTTTCCTCCCTCTCCCATTACAACTCTACACATTGTGGCTTCTAAAATCCCATTTCACAACTGCAGTGTGTACAAGATGTCCCTCCAATATAATGCTTATCGTGAGCAAACACACTGTGTTGTTATGGCACCTGTGTTGTGTCTCTGGATTGATGTTTTGGCTCCTCTGCTCTGAGAGTCAGACAGTGCCTTCCTTTTCTCGAGAGATCTGCTGTAGTATCAGTGACGTTGGGATTAATATCCTCGCTCTAACTTTTCGTGTCTCCTTGCATTTGCCTAATTGAGTCTGAAAGCACCAGCGGATGTGGAAGTGGATTTATGGCCGTAGTCTTTGTTCTGCCTGCTACACCTGTGATTCATTGTTGATCATATCCAAGGGTGAAAGAGGTTTTCAACATAACGTGTTTGGTTGTATCTGTTGTAGGAATCCTGTATTAGCCTTATTGTGATCATAAATAACAGAGCTGCTGCTGGAATGGAAGGCAAAGAGTTTGTGTGTGTGTGTGTGTGTGTGTGTGTGTGTGTGTGTGTGTGTGTGTGTGTGTGTGTGTGTGTGTGTGTGTGTGTGTGTGTGTGTGTGCCAGCACAGATGTTGCAATCTCCCCACTCAGACGTGCTTCACGTCAACAGACTAATAAGCTGCTGATTCTTGTGCCTTGAGAAGATTTTCTCCAGCTTTTGACCCAAATACTTAATTTGATCGGCTTTGTTGTGAATGTATTGACACATTTTCTTCTCCTGTTAACTCCCTTTCCCTCTAATTCTCTTTAGCTTTTGTTGGCTGGTATATACACAGTCTGGCTTTACCCTCCTCTCATTGTTTTACCTTTTTCTTTTTTTACTATATGCAGCAAAGCCACATTAGAATCAAATGTTGTTATTGATACCAACTTTTATTTTGAAAATTGGCAAGATCATGTTAGTAGAAGTATTCAATCATCAGATGCTTTGGATTTGAAATAGGAATTTAGTCATCATTTAAATGTGTTTCTTGCTAACAAACATCTCTTCTATTTTATAGTTGATCTTGTTTTAACTGCTGATGATTGTTGAGTTCATTTTTCTAAAAGGATACATGTTGAATAGATAGGGGTGTAACGGTTCACAGAATTCACGGTTCGGTACGTACCTCGGTTTGGGGGTCACAATTCGGTACGGGTTCGGTACAACAAGAAAAAGCAAAAAAAAGTCCCAAATGCATAATTCCAGGTTTGTTGTTATTTATTTTTGAACAGTAGTGCAAGTTTCAGTGTACAAATAAGAAAGTCTAACATTTTGAATAATGAACTTTATCAGTGAAAAACAAACCAAAAACAGTAGCACAAACACTCAGATGGACATATAATATCTGATGTAAACCAAAAAGGTTTCATCAAGCTGTAAAACTAAAAATAATGTCTTGAACATATTACAAAATAAATAATAAGAAAGTGTTTCCAGGGCGCATAGTCGTTGAAAAACATATGCCAAAAGCTTCCGTTATTTATTTTGGTCTCTCGGCTCTCATGTCCATTGGCTTCTTAAAAACAGCGGGGATAAGCTGTTGAACTGCTGTTGTCTTTTTCCGGGCTCCGGTGATTGGCAAATCTGGGTGATGCCTTCTGATATGATTTAGCATGTTTGGCATGTGTTACCATTAGCATGCCCCCTGGATTATATATAGTGTAATGGATACTGCCCTGAGTGACAGACTTTTTTCCCTTCATAGAAAAAGGTGTATTCGTCGTGTGACTGCATGTCCCGAACCGTGACGGTTCGGGATGACAACGGATACCGTTACACCCCTATGAATAGAGATGGCCCTAGGCGGGTGATTGTGTGTGTCTGTGTTTGCAGGTGTGTGAATGCGTCAGAAATTCCCCTGTAGGTTTGAAAAATCAGGGTAGTGGGGCAACCGGTGTTAGAGTTTGTATGCATGTTTGTGGTCTGTGACTAATAGGCCTCTGAAAAAGATGTTCTAGTGTGTAGGATATGTGTGTTTGTGTTGCTTCCAGGCAGATAATGCACACCACATTGTTAGCTTGAGAAGAGACTTCCTCTATTTGACACGACATTGCATGTGTGTGTCAGTTTGGCTCTATGGCTGTGCGTGTGTGACAGTGTGAAACCTAATTATCAAAGCTGTTTCAGGTTATATATATCATTTAAATAAATATATATATAAAGAGAGAGTATATTGGCCATATGTTGTTTGCAGGAATATTCATGTAGGGCTTCATCTTTGTATCCATCAGCGACAGTGCGAGAGTAAACGCCGTTACTAGGGCAACTCAAGCCACTATCATGCTGTACATCCACTTAGGTCGTGTGCCTGCATGCGTGACCGTGCAAACCCTCCACAGCTTAAAGCTAGTAGTTAGCGTTAATCGCTACTCATGTAAGACACACATATGACAACCAAATCTGCCTTTCTTTCTCCATCACACACTGAATCACTAGGGACCGGCTATTGTTCCTTTGTGTGGTGGTATGGATGCATTCAATGGGGTTTGACTTCATTTTGTGTGTGTGTGTGTGTGTGTGTGTGTGTGTGTGTGTGTGTGTGTGTGTGTGTGTGTGTGTGCATCTGGACAAAGCGGATCTCAGCTAGCCTGTTGCCAGCTAAAGCAGCGGTCTCAGAGGAAATGTTCTGGGGAGGAGGGAACAAGACAGAGTATCCTGTCTGCTCGATGCCTTTAAGAGGATCTCCCTCTAATCTAGACACTGGCCTGGACTCCCAGTAGGCTTCAATGTCTTGTCCTCCCCCTCCCTGCTTTATTTTAACAACAACGACGGCACAGCTGGAGATGTAAATGAGGCAGTGGTAAATGGGTTACATGCTGGTAAAACGTTGCTAACAATGGCTTCCCCTTAACAGCTGTTGTAAATTGTGTGCATACAATCTATGTAGCATTTCAATGTTTGGAGCAGCACATTCATACTGACATTTAAAACTAATCAGCTGCAACACATTTAAAATAAGATGGTGATCAAGCTCTTACATGCTCTTAAAGCATAGTCTTTGTGTTGTATGTTATAGGTTGGTACTGGACAGGTGCTAGTGTGGTTATTCCTTTAAGTTGGAATCTGTGTGCAGTAGACCATCATCAGTTTTTTTCTTACTGAAATAACTTGTTTTTCACACTATTACATTTCAATAGATACAACTGGAGATATTCTATATATGTTCTTCACCAGGAAATAACCAAAACCAACAGTAAATAAATAAATAGCTTTATTTTTTGGATAAAACTGTTAAAAATACATAATTGAGCCGGTAAACACTCACTAGAACACTAAGCTGAAATATATCCCAAATAAACTATTAACTCCTTTTTAAGTAATGTTTGTTAAAAAACAACAGTGCAGCTGTTTTAGTAAACTATTGAGCCTTCTCCTAAATGAAAGGTTATGTTTGTGAGCTGATTTCAAAGATGAACAACTTGATGTTAAGGCTAAGAGCCCAGAAACAACTTAAGGATGATTAGGATTAATGACAGGAATGTGCTTCCAAAAAAGCTTTAAACCGAACAGTATTCGAGAAATCTAGGACACTTTCAGCCAACATATTAGTCAGTCTACCTACATCAAGTAAAATTCATGTACGATCAAGCCTACTGTACCTTATTTATGCTAATACATTAAGTTAGTAGAGACCAATAATACATGTTATAACAATGGAAAAGTAACTCTACCTCAAGAGAAACTTTAATTGTGTGTAATAGCAGCCTTGCAGTGTGTGTGTGTGTGTGTGTGTGTGTGTGTGTGTGTGTGTGTGTGTGTGTGTGTGTGTGTGTGTGTTCGCGAGTTTGTGTTTGTCTATGTGCTTTGTGGGAGCTTAAGTGTTCTTATACTTGCAAAGGGAGACTCCTGGGGAACGGCTCTGTAGGGATAAGTTGTAACAGGTTGCAACAGGTAAATGTTTCCGTTGGAGCGGAGCACACAGACATTCCCACACTACTGGAAACAACCTGCAGGCCCCGCCCAGCCCAACGTGCAACAGGTGGACTAACTGACATGCAAAATAACCGCCCCTGTTGAAACGACCTTTGCCGCACCTGCACTGTGAATGGAAAGCTATACTTAAAACCTGTTTGCTCAATTTAAATTCACAATTGTATCACTCCTCAAAAGCAATGCACACAGACAAAAACTGTTTGAGTGTGAAATATACAGTAATAGAGAGTTTGCTTGAATTTGCACTATAACTGTTGATTTGTATTTTTTGTACCTATAGCAAAGATATATTACATGCTATATTTCTTTGGAATATGTGAAAGAAGTATCCAGATAATTTACTTAAAATGCAATGTTACTCTCATGTTAGTGCCTTTTCCTCTATACTGTTTCCTTTATACTGTTGTGTAGTTAAGCCTAAAGCAGCATAACATGGAAGTAAAGTTATTCCTTAAAATTGTACTAAGCGCAGGACCACCTGAATAATCTTTAGGGGAATTGTTCTAAACATCTGTTTCTAAAGCCAGAACTTTATGAAGTCACTGTTTCTAAGGAAAGTGTAATGTGTTTTGTTAATATAGTATCTAGTATGAAGCCAGTTGCAAACAACCTTTAGGTGATAAAACCAACC
>NW_011369096.1:814801-853923 GCF_000735185.1 Notothenia coriiceps | reverse complement strand
TCACGGGAACGCGCATTTCTATCCCGTGACAAGGGGGGCATTTCATGACGGGGGGGGGGGCATAATTTGACCCAACAACGGGGCGACCGACACATCACTAATCACTACAATGTATTATTATTATTCAAGTGGAAGGTTGGTGCTGCAGATCGTTAGCATTAGCTTACATGTGTTGTTTTCATAAACTAGGTTCAGGAATCTAAATTGTGGTTGATGTGGCACGCTTGGAGGAACAATAATGTTATCCGACAAGACAGCTTTTGTTAATTTCGGACGGAGCTAGGTGATCAGATTTTGTCTATTTCTAGTCGTCTTTATGCTAAACTAAACAGCTGCTGACGTATATTTACAGGAAAGACATGAGACTGGTATTGATTGTCTAATCTAAAGTTGATAAGAGGTTTCCAAAAGTCTAGTATTGTTGCGTCACCTTCCACCTGTTTATGCGCAGTTTAAAAAAAAAAAGCCTAATACATGCACATTCTTTAAATATCGATAAATATCGCAAAACAAGTTGTTATGCTTGAATTTTGGCGGAAAAGACAATGAACAATGGAAATAGGATTAATAAACAAACGAATATATACATGTAGAATGCGACTTTAAAGATCACTGAAGTCCACTGTAGATTGGTTACTACATGTTGCATCTGGATGATATGTTATCTGCACCAAATTATATTAATTGCATGCCGATAGTCAATGGCAACAAGTGTTCATTCACATTATCTTCTGTATATTTTCAAAATTAATAAAACAAATATATACTTTGTATTTTGATAGAAAAGGTGAACCTGAATGGAATTGATTATAGTCCTGAGATGTTTTGCAGATAGCACCATCTCGCTGTGGTCACAGGAATTACAACTTGTAACATGTATGAAACAATTTCGACTCAGCTGTGTGTGTGCTGATTGTTAAATTATTTAAGAAAGAGTAAATATAGACAGAAAGTTGCATCAAGGGGTTAGATTTCAGCTTTAGTTGATATAGTCACGTGGATCAGTTTGCCTCTACATTATTCTTTATTATAACAGGTTGTATATGGGTTGTAAGCAGTCCAACTATAAGCAAGTGTTAACTTATCACATTTATTTTTAAAAACAACAACTACCCAACATAAAAACAATAAAAATATGGAGCATTTTTTGATCAAATAAAAATAATTTGTATTGCAGAAATGTTTTATTTTTTATAATTTAAATATGTCAATGTATGTCTTTTAGTAAACTGCTTTATACATGCAATACATTATTATTATTATCTTATTATATTATATTATATAAAATGTTTTAATCATCCTTGTTTAAATATGGGAGGATATTTCTGGAGATGTTTCCCACAGAGGAGAGTTACTCTGATTTTAGGTGTGGGCACTTTAAAGACAGTCCCTAACTTCCTCTTTCTCTCGGTCGGTTTCAAGGCTGCCCCCGTTAAGCGTAAAAGTTGTGCTTGAACTAGCCTATAGGCTACAAGTAACCTTAAAAAATACGTCACTCGCAAGAAACGTCTCTTAAACGCCACAAAACTGTGATGTTTTTCACTCTCGACAAAACAATAACAAGAATATCGGTTTTATACTTTTTGTAGCACTTGTATTTGGTGAATGTATAGGCCTACCCACAATAAAATAAAACGCAACAAACGTATTGAAACATCCCAAAACAATATCCCCCAAGTAGACGAGAGTTACACGTACAGTGCTGTTTAGTGAAAAGCTTCACATCCTGCATTGTGGCTTTAAGAATGGGGCTTCCTTGAAACCGTCAAGTTCCATGTTTGCATGGTCAAATTGATTAACTTCTTCAACGTAACTTTTAGAAACAACTATTTTAGACACTTTAAAACGTTAGCATTTTAGAGTAGTTTAGTCGGATATGTTCGGTTTTGTAGGCTTTTCCGCCGTTTAGAGCTTATTTTTAGTTTTGCACTCAGTATGCCCGTTTGCAGACAGGGAGTGGCAAAATATAAATAATTATTTTTGCACAACTCTTCGAACTAACTTTTTTACCGCAGAAATACAGTGTTTGTTTTTGAGTGACGGACCTAATGGACCATTCGCCGTCAATAATCACTCAAGTAACAAGAGACGAGGAGGAAAATGCGACTTATCGACAGGACGGTGAGTTTGGGAAAACTTTCAGAACTTTTTTCCGCTGTGTATGACTGTCAGTGAGGCACGAGACAGCGGTGTTTTTAGGACGCCATGGTTGCACTAACGCTAACTGTAGCTCCGTGAACGAGCTCCACTCGTGTTTTTACCACTCCGAGAAACATATGCGTGTCCTTGGCTGACATTGTTGTGAACATTTGACTATATTTTACTAAGTTTGATAGTGGTTGCATTCTTGGTAGGCCGAAGTCGAAGTGGGAAGCCGTTTAGGGGCTTCATATGTACAAAAAAGACCGCATTTTGATTTGAATGACTATTTAAACTAAACATGTCAATGTTTGGCAGAGTTTAATACGGTTTTATGCTATAAAACCGTAGATATAATGTTTCAATTCAAAGGGGGCGTGGTCACTTTGACAGTACACTGTTATTGTTTTGGACTTTGATGTTCAAGCTGCTACTGTTTAACTCATAGAGTTCTGACAAGAAGGTATTTTTTTAAGTATATGAACATATAACTATATTAAAATCATTATGGGCTTGCTTTAACTACTTGTATCCTGCCTATGAGGTCTGGAAAGCATACATTCAAGTTACACAATCTCTTTATGCGATTTGGATTAATAGGACATTTGAAGTGTAAGTATAGCTGTATTAAGCATCGGGAAACCTTCTAATCCTCTTGTTATCTTTAGAAATAGAAGGCATGCTGTGTTGTTTATTAACACTTAATTTACAGTTCAAATACACACATGCACAAACACATGCATTTGTATGGAGCAGTGTTAGAGCGAAAGTGATGCCAGGTGCCCAGGAGCAGTTTGGGGGTTAAGTGCCTTGTTAAAGGACCCCTTGGCAGTGCCCAGGAGATGATGGCTAAGACACAATGTCTTTTTAAATGTTCAAGCCAATCTCCTACCGACTGAGCAAATGCCAATATAATATTGTTCTGTTTTCAGTCCGCTGAATGAGGTTGAATCCCTCAACTGGGAGGGGATTATATATCAATAACAACAATTAAAAAAAAATACAGCTGCAGGATGTTAGCTCTCTTATTATTTTGATTAGATCTTGCTAATAAAAAAGATAACAATATACATTCATACACTAGAGTAACGTCACAGTACATAAACAGGGTCAATGATGTCCTAGAAATCAATATCGCTTAGGAATGAAAATGTCATGAAGTAGACCTGAAGGCAGGCAAGATGACTCTCTTGTTAGCACTGTCTTCTGCTATTTGTGGGCTGCTGGCTTCCTACCATACTAAAGAATAAAGACATGTAAAGCATTAGCAATACTCTTTCGCATTGTTTAAGGACTTAGATATATATTTAATCCAGCTTCAGTAATTAAGTCATTCTAAATGTGTAATTCTTAAATGCATAATGTCGCAGTTGTCTCTGTATTCTTGTGGTCAAATAGTCGATCAGTGAATGTGGTGCTCCAATAGGTGTTTGAGTTGTTCTCATGCGAGTGTCAGTTTTATTAAATGATGGTTGGACTTCAAACCATCTCTGTCACTCCAATTAGGATTATTGACCAAACAGAAAGTTTAAATAAAGATTCTTTTGGTGGAAATGAGTTACTGAATGAGCCTACCTGTAGTCCCTTTTTGGGGTCGAAAGAGTTTGGTGATTGACAGAAAGAAGATGTAAGATGGGATTGATGGTTAGTGATAGTAAAATGAAGTGTTTTATCACACCACCAGGTGATGTGCCTCATTGCCATTATCCATATAAACTAAACAAACTGATATCATCTGAATCAATGAGTTAATGTAATGTCTTATCCACAACTAAACAGCATTACATTGGACTGTAGCATGTGGGAAAGCAGGATCAGGAAAGAAAACCAACTCACAGTGCAGTGATTCTGCTGTGACCGTTAGTATCCAGAAGGTGGCGGTCCTGTCCAGTTTACTGGTACAAGCTAGCTCCAGCCTGCTTTCAGATTCTTTTTCTTCCTGGCCAAGAGGTCATGAGTCCAAAACATGGCTGCTACCCAGAAGTGAGGGGCCAGTTCGATGGGAAAGCGGGGGCTGTGGTCAGCCTGTAGTTTCAAGTTACTGCAGCCGAATAGGCTTCATTTCAGGAAACATTTAGCTTATTTTATCAAATGTACCCCAAGTCACCTGAGCAAAACTAATATGCAGTTGATTTTGCTATTAATTATGTATATTTATTTAATGTGATAATTTTCTGCAAAATGCTGTCAACTGAAGTCGTTTTTTCTGTCATGAGACAGTCTGTAAGGGGAATGTTTTTAGATGCAGAAATGTATAAATCTTGAGACAAGTCTGTAAGGGGAATGTTTTTAGATGCAGAAATGTATAAATCTTGATGTGACTTGACTAGCTCATCTACCATGAACCTGGTGTACCATTTGCCGTGGCCGGGTGTGAAGCGAGTTGTCAGATTGTAGCGGAGTGTCGGGTGTCGCAGCGGTGGAAAGTCTGTCGTGGGAGGCCTCATTCTTTCTGTGTCTGGATAGGAATAGAAGCAGCCAACTACAGAGGCATGGCTGTGCCCATGCTGAAAGGGTCCCAGATCAGCCTGCTTTCAGCTAAGTAGGCTGAAACTTGCTGATGTGGCGCGAGGTCGTTGCTGCCCCTTCGGATATGCTGTAACCTCATTATCAGTGTCTGAGCCTCGGGGGGGAGAGGTGTGAGGAATGTGACCGTATACGTTCCTTCTTTACCATTTCTGCTGCCTAATTATACATGTGGGCCCGATTTAAATGAAGAGCTGAGGGGCAAGTCGTTGGTGTCAAATCGATGGTGGCATGTTCATAACTCAAGTAATGTACTTAGGTACCACTTTAAAGTACTTGTACTTGAGTATTTTCATTGTATGCCTCTTTATACTTCCACTACATTTTTAGAAACCAACATTTGACTTCTTAGCCAACTACTACACTGGCTGAGAAGTGAAACTGGCTTTAATGGCCCACAACATTTCCATTTGGAGCAACGCGATGCAGCTTCAGAAACGATGCAAATATCAAAATACAAATGTGCTAAAACACATGCAACCCATGTCTTCCTCTTAGCCAACTTGACAACACATGCACAACAGTGTCCTTCTAATCTAGCTAAGCTACTAATATTGGAAGGACTCATGCATTCGCATTGTTGAAATAAGCCAATAGCCTCTTGCAGCGCTTTTAGTGAACACATGTTTTTAATTTGCATGTGTTTTGGCACATTTGTGTTTTATATTGCCCTCATTTCTCCTAAGTATTTTGGCATTTCCAGTGTTTGACCTGTAAACTCATTGTTTTACAGCTTAAGTTACTTTTCAGAGTAACTTTAACAACATTTTGCGCATCAATATACGTGATCAACTTGTAATATGATGCATCTCTAAAGATGAACCCAGTCAGTGGAATCGATGTTTGAGCTACCATTCATATATTGGAATATATATATATATATATACGGTACAACATAAGGAAAAAAAGTCATACAAATCAAAAGTTTGTGTATTTGTCTACAAAAGTGATATGCTACTTTATTTACAATATAATATTGTCAAATATATAACAAATGATCACTTATGGGGGCCATTTGTTTGCTTGGTCATTTACTTTTGGTATTTAAAGTATATTTTGATGATTATATGTATGCACTTTTACTGATGTTAGATTTCCAATGTAGCTTTATGATTAATAAAGAATGCAGAAATAATTGAAGTGTTGTCGTCATTGCAATACGGACTAGTGTGATATCCAAATCACATTTGGCATAGTATGAGTAAGTTGAATTCTGAATGAAGTATTGTGATACTGCCGAAAAGCCCCCTTATTCTACTGACTACAAAAACATCCTTGCGTGGTACAGAACATCACACCATGATCATTTCAAACATATTATTCAATGATATTGTTGATTCATGTTTCAAAAATGGTTGTTCTTTATAATATCATGAGTCATCAGTCAAGATAATCTGAAATAATTATTCTTTCCAATTTCCAATTCATAATCATATATGATAAAAAAAAATTGGCGTATGGATTACTTTCACTTTTGTTTAAGTTTATTTTGATACCAATACGTTTGTACTTCTAGTTTTTCAGTGCAGGACCTTTATTATTTGTACTATTTAGAATTGTTTCTATTACTGAAGGACATTTCTTCCACCAGTGCATCTAATGATTAAGCCACATTTGCTTTAATGTGAATTTTCATAAATGTTTTGAATTAGGTTACTTGCCAGAACCCCTGCAATCGTTGTTCGTGTTCAACTTGTCTAAGCTAAGTTTGTAATCTCCCCCGTGCTCTTTAAAATCTGGGTGCAGACAACTATGACAAGTGTATAGCTCTTAAATTCCAGCGGAGTGTCAGTGTTTGGCGGCGCTCCAGCGTGTCATGTGGACGCCCCACCTGCAGATCGCCATCCAAAAGGCACATGTTAAAAAGGGCAGCTCAGAGAAGAACTGTGGATGCTGCACATGCTGTGCAATACGTGACACCATTTTATTTTTACTGGTATATATATATATATATATATGCAGGCTAGTTTATACCCAGTTTATTATCTATTTGTAAAATGTTGTATCCCACCCGATTTAATAGCTGTCAAGTGTTTTAAACTGAATTCATCCTCTTGTGTTGATGCATGGCTCCAAGTCACGCTCCCACTTTATTTTTAGCCGCCATAGTGTCGGGGCTCTAGGGATGGAAATGTTGTTGGTAAGTCCACTGCTTTGGTCCTGACTGAACAACTGTTGAATGAGTTGCTTTGACATACATTCATGTCCATCTCAGGATGAAGTGTAACACTTGTTCTGATCCCCTAGGCTTGTCCTGTTGCATGATCATTAGGACTTTACTCTGAAAACTTTCATTTCTGACAAAAATATCTGCAGGCTAATGGCATTTCCAACAGCCACTATGTTTAGTACTAACATGCTAAACTGAGGTGGTAGAAATTATCAACAGTATCTGCTATTTAGCATGTTAACATTGTGATTGTGAGCTCTTAGCATTTGAACATTAGCATGTAGCTTGTGCTGTGCATATAGAGAAAGGCAGAAATTAGTCCTAAACCTGTAAATGAGTTAATTTGAGCTTCTAGGTTATTTTGTCTCGAAGTCAGCGCTTTTTTTTGCAAATACGTTTTCGGAAATGAACCTCTTACATAATGTTTTTGTCAACACTAGCTTAAGAGATTGTCACATTTTGGTGTATGACATAAAATACCTTGGTAAGTACCACATTTGTAAATGCCCTAAGCTTTTACGTGCAAACGGCGTTTGCTAAGAAGTGACTAAATGAGACTAGTAAATGTTATCAAGCTAAACATCAGCCGCCATTAGCTTAGCGGTGGTGACTTTCAGTTATGTGAACGTCGTTCTTTATTCACTCCTGCCAATTCCAATTGTAAAATCCCCATTTTTTTTTCCCCTTGCGATGCTAACTTCCTGGCTTGCCTACAAAAATGTGTCATTACTGTACCACTCTTTAGGCACAGTACAGCCTCACAGATGGCGGAAATGCTTTTATATCATGTGTTGAATTACATAATGGGTTAACCAGAATTTGTATCCTATTTACAATCACAATCAATGATACAATATATTATCTCTAATAGCTGCAAGAAAAACTGCTAGCATGAAATTAAACTTTTAGTAAAAAAAAAATAGATTTTCTTCATATCACCCAGCCCTAATCAGATCATTATCTAGCCTATCTTTATTAGCATTCAAGAAACAAATTGAATTGTACATAAAAAAAAACGTTAAAATGACTTTTACTTATGATGGAGCCATGTGCTGTCTTTGACACTATACATGCGCGCTGTGGTCTTTAGGGACAGTATAAAGTGACAGCCCTTTAATTTAGTTCTTATTTCTTTGCAGTGTACACATACAGTTTGTTGCCTGCTGTGAGTATGCGGCAGTATATACGTACACATAAAATATCGTCATTAACCGCTGTCAGCGGGTTATCTGCCGGGCTATTTCAGGCGCTGCGATGTGTAATATCAGAAGAGCTAATGCTCAGAGCAGCTTGATGTTTTTTAACACTCCAAGCTTCACCTGCCCAGTTCCTTCACACATGTTAACACACAAACCTTTACTCTTGGGACTAAGATAGGCATTTCTCAACAAGCATGTCCAGCCCTTACTGACAGCATTACAGGGGCTGCATCCACTTTCAGCACCGATGAATGAAGCAGTCAACAGGCCAAAGTAATTGCCAAAAACTCTTGAAAGTAGGTCACACTTGTTAGCTTGAAAGGTAAGGTCATAAAGTAGGATTCTTTTAGCTGTGGCATATTCTTTCGTGTGATTTTGGTCAATGTATAATGACCATTGAGTTATTTATTCCATATTTCATGTGTTATTTGACTCTTACTGTTATGGGGGTTGTTATAATGAGAATAATATATTTGACTGCCAGAATTGATTTACAATGTCAATGCTTTCTCGAGTGAAGCTAAAATAGAAAGGATACAAAGGTTACTATAAAAGCTGCCTTTGTATTTTACAGAAGAGGAATAGGGCCACATGGTAATAATTGTTTAGATCTGCCCAAACGTACCTTTTTTTAGTTCTGAGATTAATGTCAAAAGGAGGAAAAAGTGAGTATTCTGAGTTTAAAGTCAGCCCTGACTTTTTTCTCAAAGTTCTGACCTAAAATGAAACAGCCTTTTGCTCAGATCTCAGAAACGGATTCACATGTGGCGTTAGTCGTATTCCGTAGTATCTATAATTAGCATTGCCATTTTCTTTTGTGTTGTTTTGTCCATAGTATTTTCATGCAATTCTTCAGGTGTGTTGAAAACCTGTTACCTTAATTAGTATGAGGTTCATTATTTAGAACATATTAGTTATATGTTGGTATAAAAAAGCCTGAGTTGCTAAATTAAGTAGTATTTATTTATCATACATTTATTATTTATTATTTAGCCACTTAAGAGAAGTGTTTTCGTTATCCAAAGAGACGATAAACTAAACATAATACATTCATGTTGTGAACAAACTTTTCAATCAAAAAGAAAAGTCTTCAAAGTGGGTCAGCTGTTTGTGGATAAAGCTGGAATCCAAAGATTACAAAGGTTATTCTAAAAGCAGTTTTAGTGTTTATAAGTAGCTGTGCCATTTTCTCTTGTGTGATTCTTACACTGTTCAATGACTTTTGAGTCATTTTGTCCATGTTTTATGTATTCAGGTGAATTTGCCACCTGTAACCTGAATTATTATTATTATTAACTTTTGTATAATGTATATAATACTGTAAGGTTTATGTTCAGATAAAAAAAGCCAGAATTGCTCAATTAAATTAATATAACCCACACAGGCAAAACTAAAAAATGCTTATCAAGATAACTTAAACAACAGAGCCATGAAAATAAACATTAAAAAAAACAACAACAAAAAACATAAAAATAAAACCAATAAATAATTATACAATACAGCGACAATGACAACACCACAACTAGCATTTCCTGCCGTCAGGACTAATAGCCACAGAATGCACCGTTCCATCACTGGTCATATCTCAGAGTGGAATTTATTATCAATTTCAATGCTTCCTGTTTTCCAATATCACCACATTAGAAAAAGTTGTTCAGAAACACAAGCAGTCCATTGCCCATCTGTACTATTTCACAATCATTACACATTTGCAGCAAGCTGACGGGTCCATTCTGTGGCTCACAGTGAAGGAACAGACTCTGTCTGAGCGGCATGCTAATGCCTCAGCTGACAGCTCCGACTGCACATCAACTCTCGGCTAATTTGTCAGTATTTTCTTTTTTAGAAAACTCTCTCATCACTCTAACACCACTTGATGAGGTGTTTGCACATGCGCCACATGTGTGAGACGATAACTGTTGTTACACCGGTTTGTGATGTCAGTGTGGATTAATGCAAATACAGTCATAACACAGTGTCTTCAGTATTCATCTTTTTTTATTTCAAACTTTAATATATTCGGTTTGTAGTGCACAATGTAAACAAATGGAGTAAGGGGAGAATTCAAGTCTAATCCATGATTATTAAAAGGTTTATGCATTTATATTTAGTATAATAAGAGAAAAACAGCACAACACTTTACCCATTGGTTTTATATATCTATGGTTTAAATGCTATTGAACTGCTACAGTCATACGTTATATAATATATATAATATAACTGTATATCTTTTCAGTAAAATACATTAGACCACATAACATTTCTCACTTATATCAATTCTCAAAGTCATGATTAAAAATTGAATAACCATGTTTATATTAAATGTTTTTCATATGTGTACATATCTCAACTTTACTATACTATAATTAGTCTTTAGGCTCATGGGTCTACTGTTTTGTTGCTAAAATATATAGAAACAGAAGGCTGTGCTTAAAGATTAAATATAATGTGAGAAAAAAAAATATTTTCAGTGGTTTTGACACATTTAGAGAATGTCTTCATGTGTTTAGGTAACCCAATAGAACTCTAACATCACATGTGTGGTCCGTGTATCACTGAAGAAAACATCATCTGCTGTTCCTCTTTAAAACAGTATTGCTCTGCCAGTGAAGACAACATTGTGTGAGATTAACGGAAACATGATCACAAAAAAAGGTGCTTAGCCAGCAATACAGTTAAGAACCAAAATATTTATAACAAATGTTACCTATGTTTAGATGTGTTTAATATTAACGTCATTTATTTATGTAGAGAAATAAAGCGATTCTTCTGCTTCCCTAACATTCTTTTGAACTAGTGGGAAGAAAACATCCAACATACATTTAAGTTTATTTCTCTATTCTTTTTGACACCTCTAGAGTTCTACTAAATTCCCAAAAGGTAGGAGTACACCATGCTTATTTTTTCCTATTCAAACCAAATATTTTAGAAAACTTACTTAATTTTGGTAATGAAATGATTTCTGAATACTACTAATACTGAATACTGGTTTCTTGGTAATAACTATCAGGTCAAATCTATCCACCCGCATTTCCTCCCCTTGAACACATTCCTGGTATTCGAACAGCAAAATATTCCCTGGAAAAGGAAACTTGCCTAAGATGTCTTCAGCTGACTATTTCTGGGAATGTAATGTACACCTGTACTTTGTTATGCAATGTCTTTTAACCTTTTGCTGTACAACTGAAATAGCCATAGTCCAGCCGTACACAGCATGACGGAGCACAGTACGGGGTCCTGCTGACAGACCCTGCAGAGCGATGCACAGATCAGATATACCGAAACAGCATGACTGCCAAAAACTGACATCATGAACCGGAATGAGTCCTGGCCAGATGTCACTGGAACTGAATCACTACTGCATAAAGAACAATTCTATTGAAAATATCAAAATCAAAATAACCTGTTGCTGACTGGTTCTACTTCCATCTAAGTGGTCTCTATCCATCTACGTCAGTATGAGCGTCATTCATTATGTTTCTTCTCTGTGTCAATTTGTTCCAGGTGCCAGTGAAGCTTCCTCTTCAAAGAAGCCCCGCAGCAGAGGCCTTTTCAACAGTTTCTTCTGCTGTCTATGTCGCAAGGAATCTGAGCCACCTCCACAGAAAAACAATGCCCCCCTCTTGGTAGAAGAAAATGGGACTCTGTCAAAAGTAAGTTTTCCGGGGGGGAATTGGATTCCTTCTAACCCCCCAGCTTAGATTCATTTATTTCCTCTGGACTTTTGTTACCTTTCAAACCCTTATCTCTCATTTTCTATACTGTCCTCTGTCAAATAAAGTTGGAGCTGCAAAACAATGTAAGTTCCTCTCTCCCCTTCTTCCTCTTGATATCAACTTTCTCACGCTGTTGAGCAGCATGTGGTCAGCTTGATTGGCATGAAACATGTTTTCTTGGCTCAAAGCTTTCCTTGTTTACAGGTGCATCTTTTCTTGGCAGGTAAGCAGTGTGGCAGTGTTGAAAAGCACCCCATGTTCAGACATCCATCAAGATGACTGGACGACACAAGACGGAAAGAAATAGTGTAAATATTAGATGTGACCGGAAGATCACTGCAAAGCAATGAGCAATGAAACATCTACTGTAGATGTGTCACAAGCGAGGCAGATTACACTTATCATCAGGTGTGATGAAGAGCTTGTGTGTGTCAGTTTGAGTCTCTTTACCTCCTGGATTCATGTTGAGACTATCAATTATCATCAATATGAAATACTCTTCATACTGAAACTTGTTTAAATTTGCCACATGTGAATCATTAGGATGTTTAAATATGCTAAGACGATTAGAGGGCCTCTATCCGGGATTGACCACTTTCACATTACGTTTCATTTTTGGACAATTGACAATACTCCCTGTGGTTTTACTGAAGATCTTCTTGGAAAACAGCATGACTTTTGGAAGTTATGGTCTACGGATCAAGTGGTCGAGGCGTTTTCAGGTGTCAGATGAATGCCTTAGTTCAGCCTTTTATAGAGATTTGATATTCCAGAAGTTATTTGTCACGTCTTTCCAAGTCCCCAAAATAAATGTCTTGGTCTCTGGCAAAGGGGAGGGTCGAGTCAAGTGCAAGGCTCAGTTTTGGTTGTGACAAGCTGTCATATCAACGTGCATGCTGCTCCTGTTGCTGTTACTCTCTCTGGGGGCTGAGGGCTCAGTGACTCCCCCCACCAGCACAGTGAATATCCACTCTGAATGGACCCTCCAGTTACCTGCCAGTCATTTGGACTTACACACGGCATGATCAGGAACCAATGCACGGAGTAAAACCGTTGGACTAACACAATTCAGATTGAGAAATCATTTCCTGATGTATTTGGAAAACTCCGATCAAAGTAAGGTCCCTGGGGAGGGGGAGCCGTCTACTCGGGCCATGATTGCGGAACAATGCCAGGTTCCAAAATTAACAGAGGCTGCAGATTTAACTAGCCCCCCAAAGGGAAGTACTGAACTTGGCATGGAGGTCCTTGTGGAATATACTGAGCAGACTGTTATCAGCAAAGAAATTGACCCTTCTATCCTTTGCTTAGAACATTGCAACACGGACAGAGATGAGACTGAAACCTATTGCAACGGACACTCTGAGGGATTTGAGCAATACCCAGACCGATTTTTTGAATCCCACCAGGTCCTTGATCAGTGTGAGACTTCGGGGTTAAGCCAATCATTTGACGACTTTGAGTGTTTTAAACCTCTCAAGTCCTCTGAGCACTGTGATAATCATAGCTTAGCTTCCAAGTGTACTTCTTGCTGTGAACACTGTGCAGAACACCTCCAATTATTTCAGCAATGCAAACCCTCTGACCAACAGTTGGAGGCTTTTGACTTTGAGCCAGATACATTGGCAGTGAACTGTGACAGTTTGGAGCAGTGTGAAATGTCTGATTTCACACCTGAATGCACAGACCACCTGGAGTTCCTTCAACAATACGAGCCCTCAGATCAGCAGAGTGAGTGCTTTGACTCTGAGACAGGCACATCAGCAGAGGACTCTGAGAAATGTGAAATGACTGGTGGTTTGACACCCGACATCTCTGACTCCGTAGACTTATTGGACTTTGGCACGGAACTTTGTGAGAACAATGAATGCGCAAATGATGAGGATGAGGAGAGATGTCCACCTAAACAAGACGACGAGCAATATGAAACGGAGACTATTGATGATGAGTCCTCCACATTATCAGAGGATTCAAATTCCTCTGACATTGACACACCAGTTCATGCTTATTTTGATGATTGTGAAAATGTTGGCTTTGCAAGTGAATGTTGTGCGGTTCAACAGCTAACTGAAGACAACTGTCTGCAGGCACTAGACATGTCCACAGATGACTCTGAAATGTGTGAGACGGATTACTCTGAAACAAATCAACAATATGCTTCCTCAATGCAGTGTACTGATCAGTTTGGCACCGAAGATGATTCTTTAGATTGCTCTTCTATTGAAGCCAAATCCTTCAAGACTTGTCCAGATTACAGCATTCCGTCAAATCAATGCTCCGATTTATCTGAGGAATCCGAAAAAGAACCTCAGGAAGACGATAGAAACGATGAAGACGAAGGAAGTGATGAGCAAACACAGTGGGAATCCTTTGAAGATGATGAAGAAATGGATCAGATAAATATGAATGAAATTAATGAAGATATTAAGAAAACACCCACTGCTGATATTGTTATTGAGGAATACTTCAATCTATTTGACAGTGGTGACTATTACGGGCACGGGTTCGCCAAAAAACAACGTTACATCTCGTGCTTTGATGGCGGAGATATGCACGACAGCATAGTGACATCCGAGGCACAGAAACTTGTCAACAAGAAATACAGATCTAATGAAATCAATGAGGATATTCATGTCCAGGAAACTGATACGTGTTTTGATGCTTCTGACGGGCAAGAATATGAAGGTAGTTCTGAGATAGATGCAAGTCAGAGAGATGACGTGTCTTCAGGGTCAGAGCAACAACAAGAATACTGGAGTGTAGAATCAGAATCAAGTTTAGCAGGGGATGAAAATGAAGAAAATTCATTGGAAGCTGACGATCTTTACGCAGAGAACAATGAGGAAGAAGAGTGTGATGAGGATCTCTATAATAACGATGAAACTGAGGCCTGCCTGTTCTCTGGTAATGAGGATAATATGAGTGCGCCATGTTCAGAGGACATCTCTGTGGAAGGTGATGCTTATGAAGATGAAGCCTCTGTTGCTCAGAATAAGGAATGTGGACATTTACAGACAGCTATTGTTACAGAGCCTGAAGAAATATGTATGGCATGTTCAGAAATGGAACCATATTGGTCACTTGTAAATCAAGAGGAAAATGAAGAAATGTTTGAGTCTGATATTGAGGATTATTACGCATTTCAGATTCATAGCCTACAGACATCTGTTGAACAAGCCCTACATGGATTTATTATGGACGGAAGATCGTCCGATCAAATCCTTGGGTATGCTTCAAGGATCGAAGGAGATGCTCTTTTGACTGAGTTACGAGTTAACCCTGGACTTGTAATTACTGAAGTTATTGAACTAAGGGAGGATTTAACAAACTGCTGTGTTGTTGAAAAAACATCAGATGAACAATCCTCAGAATCAGGTGATGACTGTGGATACCGGGACATTTCAAGAGTAATCCAGCCTACTTTAGATCTCATTCACAGTGTTTCACGAGTTGTGAAACAGGATGACACACAGGTCAGAAGGACGGAGGAAAATGAGGCCTCTGAAGAAAGCGCCGATTTAGAAGAGGAGCAGAGTGACGATGAATCCTCTGAGCCTTGTGAATGCGAGCACTGCATTCCACCAATAGAGGAGGTATAATAATTATTTGCACTTAGGCTGTGAATTGTTGGAGTGGATAAAGTTGAGTTCTGAGAGCTGTGTGATCCCAAATATGTCTGTTAATTATGTAGGTCTATTTTTGAATCATTAAGACTGCAATACCAACTGTAGCAGGGAGGAAGTTATAGGAGAGCTTAGCTTAGCAAAGTATCTGGGTCAAACTCCATTATCCTCAATTGGCCGTTCCCTCTACAAGGAAAAACACATGCATCAGTGTTACAGGCAGCCTGTTTAGTTGTGCCAGCTTGTTTTTAGCATCAACAAACACCGATCTCTGACCACATGTTGAGGGACGAGCCACACTGTGATGATATTTACATGCTCTATCAATGCGGCAGCAGCTGTAGCATCCAAGGCTTCCTGTAACCCCTCACACAAACACCACAACACAAATCAGTCTCTTAAGTGTCAAGAAACACACAATGAGCTGTAAGTTCTACATGAGAAATTGGGATGGTAAAGTCTTACATTTAGTGTCACTACTTTTAGGTTGCTCCTTGTATTCTAGGGTTGAAAGTTATAATACATTTTTATTTAGGCTAAGCATTGAGCATTAGGTCTAAACTTTCTTCTGGTCTTCAGGTTCTAGCACAACCGCTACTCCCACGGATGGAATCGAATGATGCAGGGAAGATCTGTGTGGTGATTGATTTGGATGAAACACTAGTGCATAGTTCATTTAAGGTATGTTGGCCTGTGTCATACACTTACTCATATGTATAATTAATGCTCTGTTTACAGATATTCAAACAATCAAAGAGATTTATTTAAAGACATAATTAAAAGATAACCTGATCCAAAACCGAAACAGTAATTTTCATGTCCGTGCAGATAATATGTGCCACTATTTGTAGGATATTATGTGGTGAAAGCACCATAAAGTATTCAGATGGTATGATTTTTGTTTGTTGAAATATTTGATAGCTTTAGTGAAGAAAGCTGCGGTATATGTGTAGCTCGTTTATTTTCATCTTAGTGTCCCAGGGATCTGTGTGAGGCGGGTTAGAGTCATGCAATGTTGTCTGTCATATTTTAAACTCATGATTTTTGAAAGTATTACTTCCTTATTTAAATCTAAGCTTTAAGGAAGACAAACATGTAACACAAGAAAACATAAGAGCAGCTACTTCCCAAAAAGTACTTGACAAATTGATTAAAATAAATAAATAATTATATAAATAGAAACAATTAAAGGTAAGGTAAGACACATTTCAGAATCAGGGCAATTCAAAGTGTTTACAAAATACATTAAAAGCATTAAGATAAAAGGCAAAAAAAAAAACATTATGAATTTACATTTAAATATATTCAAATGCCCAGAGATTAAAACAATCTAAAATAGAATGATCCACTTTCTTGGTTTTAGTAAGGACAGCAGCTAATGAATACGTCTGCTGATGGATTTTTAAGTAAGACGATCTCTACTAAAGATAAATGCACCATTAAGTTTTTCCAAATCTTGCTGAGAAACAAGTCCTTTAATCCTGTACTCTTAGGTGATAATATATCTAAGGTCTGCATATTTATGGTAACTTATTTTTGTTTTGTTTTTATAATCTAAGCCAGTGGAAGCTTATAAAGTATGTTAAAGCAAAGAGGAATAATATATTGTAGGGCCATACCTATATAAAGCATGTCTGCGAATTTTCTTTTTCAAAATACCAAACAGATCATGCATTTTAGCCATGTCTTTTGCTCTTTTTTAGCCCTGTTTTTGCAAGGGCTGAATCTGCTTTTGTGCCAGACTACAGCGCCACCTACAGGCCTGGCATATGTACTACAGCGTCTCCAGTGCTTTCGAACGGCAATGGCCGTGGCTGTCTCCTCCTGATAGGTGGAGAGTTGCCCATATAGGCGGAGCTCCTCGTTCCTGACGTCAGAGAATTTTCAAATCTGTATCAGTCTGTATCAGATCCGTTGCAGCCCCGTTTTCAGAGATTTGGGTATGGAGGAAAAGAGAGAGGGTTGTGTTTTCTGACACTTGGTGAGTTCCCTGACACACCGGGGACAAATATTCATGTATAAAAGACGTACAAAAGTGCATTTTGCGTGATAGGTCCCCTTTAAGTAAAAGCTTGCAATGAAAACAAGAAACAAAGTCATATTTTAGTCCATATTACATTTAAAGAAAATATGTCAACAGTTTTCATTGAGGAAAACTATATCAAACTATGTCATGACTTTCTTTGACTAAGATAAAACTAAAATGCCCCTTTACTTTTTGTAAACTAATACTAAACTTAAGTTCATGTGTTAAAACACATAACGGACATTTGACACAGGACTAAGATTAAAAAACAAACAAACAAAATCTAAATGACCATCTAAATTAGTGAGCATCTAGTCTTTTCCCACTTGTTTCATTTGGTTTTAAGCACTTCTATAACCTTCTTTTTAAATTAATTGTGGCCTTTAATTACTGAAAGGTCATCAAGCATATCAAAAAGCTAGTACCCTTTCATTCACTATGTGCTATTATGCTTCTATGTTGACTGTTAAAACAAACAATCTACTTGCCAAGGCAAAAATAGCTATAGGATTTGCACTACATCATGTTGCATATTTTTAGGATGCCCATGACTTATTTTTATCGTAAAGGACCTGGCTCATGTGGCACTTAAAGATTAACCATTTATTTTATGGGTGCTCTGGTTTCACGAAGCAAAACCCACCTGCACCCTAAAACCCAAGTAAGACGTTAAAAACGTTATTAAAATCAAAGTTTCATATTTAACTGTTAACTGCAATTTAACTGAATTCTGTAAATAAAAAAAGGATCAGCAATATGGTACACTACACACCTTTATTTATTCTCCGTATCAATATACTGTGAAATACTTTCTTATGAAATATCAAATGTAACATTGTTTCTACAAATAACCGGCTGTCTTTTGATCAGTTTGATACCTTTTAAGGTAGCATTTAGTGAACAAAGTAGTCAATGCCAGAAGTCAAGGCTCCTGTGTCACGACAAATTATGTAATGTATGCCATGTGGTGTTTAGTCCTTCTCAGGTCACAGACTGTCCTAAAGGCGGTCACTGGATATTGCCACCTTGTGTAAACAGGGTCAGACTCTGTGAACTCCATGTTTAACACAAGGTGGATAATAAAACTCACTTTTACTTTGACACACATACTAAAAATAGCCTTAGGTAACACGGCTTTGAAGTAGGCGGTAGGTGAAAGGCAGAGAAAAGCCATTGTGCTGTGAACTCGTTTTTTAAAGCTTTTAATATGCGATTGAATATTGAATATTATATTAATTGAAGAACAGGATGAAATAAAACACACATATACAAATGTAGTTTATTGGTGTACAACCGCAGAGTATTCAAGTATTAATATCA
Source organism: Notothenia coriiceps (assembly GCF_000735185.1). NCBI lineage: Eukaryota > Metazoa > Chordata > Actinopteri > Perciformes > Nototheniidae > Notothenia > Notothenia coriiceps. The sequence continues at coordinate 835,204 of NW_011369096.1, read as the reverse complement.
CTTTTAGACAACTTTTTAAAACCTTTCTAGAGTAATAAGATTACCCGTTTTGGCTTGGTTTAGTACATAAATCATTTTCTATAAGAAGCCACACCAAGCTGTTAGTCACATATCCAATACAAGTACTTTACCAGATGTTCTATTTCTACTGTAAAAGTAAAACATGTAACCCAAAAATAAATACTAAAAATACAGTACATTGCACTACTGTAAATCTTTTCTAATTTGAGCATTTTATCATGATGATAAAAAATCAAAATGTTAAAATATTGCAAAACCAAAATGTATTCATTAGGATCTAGTCTAATAGCAAGCGGCTTGACATTTGAACACATAATTGATTTGTATTAGCTTTTGTTCTGAACCTTTGTTAATAGAAGAAAGATCCTAATTGCTCAAATCAATGACGAGTATAGGACAGATGCATAGGATAGGAAAATGTAATATTTATATTTCTTGCACTATAGTATTTGAAGATATAACTATACAGGAGACAAAGGAAAACATGAAATGTAATATATTATATAATACAAAAAAATGTGTATATATATATATATATAATATATATATACTATTATATAAATACCTTTGTTACTCCCAAAGCTAATATTCATTAGCTACCAACTTCATCCCACCATACCGAAGAGCATATCTATCGTCTCCAAATTGTATTTTTCTCTCAGTAAAATATTGTTTTCTAAGGAAATACATGATACCAATGCTTAATATTTACATTTTCCACAATGGTACTATCATCTTATTTGACTGTGTTAAACCCAGATCTAAAGGATTTGTCTGAAGATGATTGTGGAAGTCGTGAAAAAAATGAACAACAGGCAAATAAATAGTGGTCGTACAGCCCACTATACACACTTTGTTGCTCATTGTGAACAGAAGGAGATAGAGAACCTGGGCTGCAGGTTACAAGTGGAGCAAGGAGAGCCAGAGTTGGCCGGTCAAATCGGAACTAAACCGCTTTGAATACTGGATGAGCATTTGTACTGACGGTACTGCAAAAACATACTGTGCATATTAATACAATTATTATTACTTTGTATTTATGTGTTTCTGAATATGTTGATATTGAGGGAGATCAGCATCAAGCATTTCATCATATCTAATCCATTTTATTTTAGACACGGAAGACAAATGTATTAGGATCAAATAGAATGTTCAATACTCGACATCAACCACCAATTCATATACCCATCCGTAGATCGACACTTCCATATTTACCCTCATTTAAAGAGGATAAATATATATAGTGTATATATTTATAAATCCTTTCACACACGTTAAATCAGTAATTTAATCAATAGTTTAGGGAAAACATTTCTTTATTCTTTTGTTTGTCTGTTCCTGTATTCACCGTGTACCACACCCTGCACAGTACATTTTTGGGAAGTCAAGATTCTAAAAATAATGATGATAAACCCTAAATGCACACTCACACTTTCTGTTCATGATTGATGTTAAACCGATTCCGTCTTACTTGCATTACCTCATAGTATACCAATGTTGGCCATGGTGTAATGCCTTATATAGAACCTGCTTGGGGTGATACTTACATTTGAGAAGCATATTTCCCATGTGAGAACTGCCTAAATAAATCAGATATGTTATTACCCTTGTCACTTTCTGCTGCTGCCATATTTCAACTATGAAAGTCATATTATTTACAGTATTGTGTTATTTAGAAGATGCTGAGGTGGCACCTTTGTGTCTATTGGATATATCGCCCCCACTTTAGATTTGTTTCTAAAACTCAAATGGGAACGTTTGATCATTTTTGGGTAGATCACAAAAATATGATTGGATGTGTGTTCAACACGTTTACTTTTTCTTTCAACAGCCAGTGAACAATGCTGATTTTATCATTCCAGTGGAAATTGATGGAACAGTTCACCAGGTAAGCATGTGCTGTTGCTTCAATCCCAATTCAAATGCATTGCCCATCATTTTACTCAACATAACACACACAGTTAAACAAAACATGTGCTTTTCACTGATCGGACCTGATTAGCAAGACTCTTTATGAACTGTTCAATTCAACACTAAAAGCGGAAAATTACAAAATCTTCCATGGTTTGCTTGCTAGCTCCCTGACAGTGATGCAGCCCGCCCTGTTGATGGCTCCAAACAGCAGGTGGCTATTTACGTGGCCTGACGAAATGAGGAAACCTTGGCAGGCTTCTCAGAAACTGCTGGCCATCAATCTCACTCACATATTATGTCCTACTCATTGGCACTGGGGAATGGGAGTGACTAACTCCAGCAGCCGTTGGATGGTAACCGCGATCTGTTGTGCTCGGCTTCCAGGAAGACAGACAAGCTTTGTGGTCCAGAGGGCCTGGGTCTGTTTCAAGTAATCCAGGATAGGCTTGTTAAAGTGGGGAAAGCCTATACGGGATGACTTGGTTCAGAAACAAGGCCGCCGGCGTCTTAGTGGAAGTAAATAGAAATTCCTGCCAAGGTGTTTACATGAAGTGTCCTTGGATTAAATATATGACGGCTTTAAGTTTGGATGTATTTAATAGGCGCTTTCACACCTCAGTACTTTTCCCACTTTAATTCCGATATAGTTCCGAAATGTCGCGTTCAGACCAAAAAGAGCCGGAACTAAAATTAGTTAATGAGAACCTTTTTACCCCCTTTGCTAGAGAGCAGGGACTTTCGTGGGAGAAAAAGGTTCCTATTTCTGATTGGCTGGGCGGATTGCAAACCACGCCCCGTAAAACTCAAAAAAGGTTTTGTGAAGCCGCCATTTTATTATCTTCGTATTAGCATTATTAGCATTAGCCCAGCGCACAAACGCAGAGACGCTAACTTATGGCAATACAAAAGAAAACATGGGAGCGGTGGAGATGAGGAGGTGTCGGCGTTCTGGCGATTTACTCGGAAGGCTTCAGTCCCCAACTCCAGGGACTTCCGGCCGGGGACTTCGGGTGGCAGTATACGCCGTGAAGTTGTTTGCGGCCTGCCAGTAAACCCAAAGCAGAAGAAGAAGAAGTAACGTCAGGGGCTTCATTTGCCTAATCCTCCCCCAGGGACTTATTCCGGTGTGAACGCGATCTGTACTTCAGGAGAACTAAAGAGTTCTCATGAACTAAGTTCTCATGAACCTTTGTGGGAAAAGTACTGTGGTGTGAATGTGCCTATAGTCACTGTAGCATTATTATTATTACAAACAGAAATTTAAATGGAACCTTTAAATAGTTTGAAGTGGGGTTTTATGCAGATTTGATCAATCATGTATGTATTACCTTGAGAAGATAATGGTCAGCACATCCCGATTTTAACGGAAATACCAGAGTATAGTATCGTATAGTGCAGCAGAAACCCATTATAAAAGGCTTTTATTTCGAATATTTTAACCACTTAAGGTTTTTTTCGTGTTATTGTGTGATATTTGGTTTGTTTGAAGTCACACAATAACACAAACTAACCACTTGATGCAAAGGTAAATCTGCAACTTTCATGGTACTTTGTATAAGTAACCCCACTTCAAAACATCCAAATGATCCCGTTTATCGTAGAGGAAATGAATGCTCACACTGGGTAACACCATCAAATTTAGAGTATTCCATGTCAACCAATACGATCTCTTTTTTTTGGAGACTGTTATACATATATTAAATATAATATAAAAAAGCCTACATTTGGTCAGGAAGATAGATTTCTCTGTCATGTTTCGATAACCTGCCATGTGACAAAATGTGTCTTCAGAACATCTGTTCAGAAGTACAAGGACCATTTCCTATACTTCTATATTTTTCCCAATGAGTAGTTTGTGTTCCTGATCATGCGCCTCAAATGTGCCTCAACTTTTGATTTGTATTCTCTTATACCTTTGTGTTCCTCCCCCAGGTGTATGTGTTAAAGAGACCCCATGTTGACGAATTCCTCAAGAGGATGGGAGAATTGTTCGAGTGCGTCTTGTTCACTGCAAGCTTATCCAAGGTCAGCCTCCTGTTCCTATTCTGTGTAACGCATTGGTCAAATGTGACCCATTATAAAGAGGTTGGCAGTCGGCAGATTGACACAATCACACTTGACACCTGTTGGAGGATTACTGGAAGCCTAGTGCCGTGTCCGTGTCTCAGACTGCAACCTCAGACTTCCCCCTCACATATACAACTCTATTTATGATACCTGTCAGACATTTTGACCTCTCACATTTACTTCTGTGTTCACCTTAACTTAACTTTTCAGGTATCCGCTCGTTTATGACTCACCCACACTTGAATAACTATGTTTTAGTTGCTGTTTGTCTACGGCACAAAAAGACTGCATCATAACAACAAACAAATGTAGTGACTAGTTGATGAGCGAAGTCGAGAGATATTATTCCCTCAGGGGGGGGTGGAGGCCAAAATGGAGCTTAAAGCTAAAATTCATAATATATATTAATTTAAGCTTAAAGCTTTTTATAATACTTTTTCTTTTAAATAATCATTAAATGTAGTTCGGGGCCAAACAAACACAACTCTAAATAGTTGCTAATGTAGCTGTGTGTTTATCTTCTAAAAAGGGATTTGATAGCTAATAAAGTAAACATTTTAAGTTGTTATATATTGACTAATATTTTAATGATATGTTAATAACTGTATTTTGTTGCCCCCAAGTGGCAAAACACAGCTAATGCAACTTTAACTTTTAGTAAGTAATTAAGTGTTGTTTAGTTTTTTACCTTGTGAGGGACAGCTAGGGACTGGAGAGTAAATCATTTAATCGCAGACTGCGAATAGAAATCACTCACAAGTTCCTTGATAATCGTGAAAACCACTAAGGAGTGGCTTGAAGTGACTTGAAGTTGTGGAGGGACGGGAATGATTCAGCATAATTAAAGAAAAGAAACACAATGATTCTATGTTTTATTCATTTAGTTCTCCTTTATATATGCAAGGGGACCTTAACTGTAAGGGAAACTTCTGCAGCAATGGAGAGTCAGGACTCAGAGAGACACGAGGAGAGTTGGAGCTTTGATGTCAAACACTGATGGTTTATTGCAAGTATCGGCCGGAGAATTTCACATCACAAGTCACAGCAGCCAGAGGTTCTGACTGCACGGGTGGGTTGCCACATCAATTCTGACCAGCCTCTCTCTCGATAGACCTTTTAACTAGTTTACAGAGAGTTAATCAACAGCTGGGAACACTGGAGATATCCCCAACATCTGGAGACACTGAATCACTTGCCTGACTCTTAGGCTCTGTGACCGAGAGTTGACCGGTCATAAAACTGAGAATGATTGCAGCAGCACATTCTTTAAAGGAGACAACGAGTCAGTGTTGGTTATAAACGTCAACAGGCGAAAAGGTTAAATATCTTAGGAGTAAGACAGAATTATTCCCTCACATTAACCATTTTAATATATTGTTATGATATCCTTATTTAAGATAATTTGCTTTCACAAAAAATATGTTTCTCTTATTTGTGATGCAATGAAATGATTCCAGTATTGGTCAGTGCCTTTTAATGAATTGAAGGATATCTTTTAAGATTGTGAGGATAATATCGTAAACAGCAATAAGTTTGGACTTCCTTTTATTCTAACTTGTGTTTTTAAATGACCAATATATACCCATACCCATATATAGTTGCTTGATAGCTATAGAAATGCATAGCACCATGTCTCACCCCTGATTCTGTCCTGCTGCTGCAGTACGCGGACCCTGTGTCGGACTTGCTGGATAAGTGGGGGGCGTTCAGGTACCGTCTGTTCCGGGAGTCCTGTGTGTTCCACAAAGGGAACTACGTGAAGGACCTGAGCCGTATAGGGAGAGACCTCAACAAGGTCATCATCATCGATAACTCCCCCGCCTCCTACGTCTTCCATCCCGACAACGCAGTATGCTATTTCTATTTATTTCTCTATATTACGCTATACCTATTTGTTAAAATCTTTTGGGGAAAATTACCATTTGTATATCAATTACTCATCAGAAGTTCACTCAATTCTTTAAGAAAGTTTTACACAAGAAATGTTGATCAATTTAAGAAAATGGGGACTGCTTTTTTAACAAAATCAAAAATATATTACAACAACCATTTACAAATGCTCACACAACTGTTTGAGCTTTTTGCACCTACTATATGATTTTTTGAATATTTATAGTTTAATTTACATTTATTATCATTAATCATTGTTAATAATTAGACTAGCAGACAGAGAACCGTGGCAGGTTGGTGCCCCGTGTGAGGCCTCACACGACACCACTCTAGGAACAGATAGTGCTAGCAGCATGAAAGCGGTTGATATAATATGCTCTGAAAAAAAGGAAATATATATATATTATTCTCCGTTTAGCACACATTATACAGAGGGTGATCACAGCGGCTCTCAGTGACAGTGGCTTTGTTGATGCTTTAGCGAAGTGTCGGAAATCGTTTTCTCAATCAAACTTCATGCCAATGATTCAGAAATCAAGTCTGATTTCTCTCACCAGTTTGTCATGCATTTCTTCATACGTATATGTTATAACTCCCCCATTATACAAGACATACTAGTATTTTAAACTTGTGATTAATCACAGATTATTATTATTGTGATTACATTTTTTAAACAATTGACACCACTATTAATATATACATATACTAAAAGATAGCACATAGCTCAAATAATTACTTAACACCTTCGGTGAGTAACTGATATTCAAATGATAATTTTGTGAGTTAATGATGACTTAACTACACCAATAATATACGATTAACTTAAATACTATACTTTTGGAATAAGTGACATTTAAAAAGGTGTTTTAATTCCTCAATACCCTACCTTTTCCATCCTCCAGGTTCCCGTCGTGTCCTGGTTTGACGACATGTCAGACACCGAGCTCCTCGATCTGATCCCCTTCTTTGAGAGACTTAGCAAAGTGGAAGACGTCTACGAAGTCCTCCAGCAGCAGAGTGCTTCCAGTTAACAGAGGCAGGACAGTAGGATAAATATTATCACCAGCAGCTGTCGTCAGGGGCCACGGAGGCTGGGGGGCCACCGGCTCCACGCTGCTTCCAACTACAAGGACCACACTGCAAAAAACGCCTCTCATTTAATCCCGTATTCTTACAGTATGTCGCATAAAAAAGTGAAGGCAATCTTCCAGCAGGGGTTTGATACTTCTGTATTGAAAGTACGCTAATCCAAAGATTCCTTCCTTTTTCCGTGATAAAGACTGAGTATGAGGCTGAATGACTTGTGTAGGTGTATTTTGCAGTGCAGCTAGTGTGTTGCTGTTGTCGTGATGTGACAGCAGCGACATTTTATTGTGCTGTAGATTTTGTGAGCAGTTGTTCAGTGCCATTCTACAAACCAACCATCATTTTCATTTCAGTATCGCATCTAATAGTATTTCAAATAAGTCCTTGAAGACTGTTGCTTGAACCCCAATAACTTCCTTTTTTCTTCTGCCTAAAAGGCCAAATTTGTATGTAGTGAAAGACAATCGTTAACTTTAGGGATTCTTGGTAATTTCTTTAAAATGTTGTGGCACATTTCACTACATAACAAGTTTTTAAATGTGCTTTAAATACTTTGCACTTCCTGTATGTATGTGGTGTGATAATGTTGGTCCAACGTTGCAAAATGAAGCGTTGTTGACAAAAAAAACTGTATGACTCAATAATCTCAGAGAATACTCAAGTGCTTTTTTTCATAAATCTTTTTTTTTTTTTATTAATATCCGTTTTTTGATCTAAAATGACAGAGTTTTATCTCTGAATATAACCCCTCCCCCCAGCTCTGTACTATTTTATTATTTATTTATTCACTTATAGTGGCCTTAACACACAGTCATAGTTTTCGTTTAGAATCTTTCTCAAAAAATATACTACAGTGTTTGCCTTTAAATGGTGACGAAATGGAATCCATAGCCACTACATGTTACATGACTGATAAGGTTTATTTAGTCAATTCTTATATTACTGGCGTCCAATTATTAATGTGTATTAACCCTTTGATATGTTGTCTTGAGCATCATACTTGAAAAAAGCAGATTTTTGGAAAGTCCTGGAAAACCTACGAAAGCTCCCCACTCCCAAAATGGTGATATTATTTTTGTATATAAAGTGCAAATATCTGGATTTTAGGCAATCATTTTAATTCGTTTTTAAGGTTATTTTACCTAATGTTATATTATTTTTTTCAAGTTTTTGGAATACAGCTCCTCAGTGTGCGGCCCATCAACAATGCAATCCAATATGTTTAGCGAGGAGATTTATTTGAAACTTTTTCATGTAAGACATAAATAAGTTTGATTCTTTTAGCCTTATCGAGCTATAAATACAGTTTCAGATGGAAACTTGTGTCGGACATGTTGGATCTGTCCTGATTTACTTTCCCTCAGTCTGGAGCGAGTGTGTGTGGATTTGAGTGTGGCTGCGTCAGTGTGAGTATTTACATTGATTTAAGATTTACACAAAAAAAAGACGATTCGACATGAAAAAAAACATAACCTGCCTACTTTGTTACTGTATGCAACAAGAGTATTAACGTTGTGACTCGAGTAAAGGAGAGTTTTGAAATTGCTGCTGATCGTTGTTAGGATTGACAAAAAAGGACAAGTTGAGATATTTTTACCTTGCATCAATAAAGCATGTTTTATTGAAACAGGTCATATTTCACTACAGTAGTTTTTTTTTATCTCACATCCCAAACACAACATGGCGGAGGTGGAAACAAGGCAAATGGAATATGGAATACATTTTATATGAAAACTATCATTCTCGGCTAAGTTGAAATATTATACCCACTCTATAATAAAACTAGCATTCCCTGATTATCAATCAAGGTTATCAAGTAATTTTCTGATCTATTTCTCTTCTAAATTACCTGATTTTTGGCCCAATGTATTTACATTACAAGCCCTTTGCTGCAAGACATCATTCTCTTCATTCAAACTTTTCATCAAAACATTAAAAAACGATTTCTATACAATGTATAAACGATGAAAGATATTTCGTATTTAATCGATCCTATGGGAGAGGATTAGGACAACATGACATTTTTTTTTCTCACAAAAAGCTTAAAAACAAATTGAATTCTGAGTAAAACGTGAGAATTCTGGGATCAAGGTCAGAACTCTGACTTAAATCTCAGAACTCAAAGAAAATGTAAACTTTTTGTCATATTTCAAAATGGTTGAAACATGTGGCCCTAATCCTCTTCCGTATTCTGATGATATGATGATGATATGAATACATGGCTGTAATATACTAACTTTTTATTTTCTTTGTTGTCATACTGAAGACTTCAAATCTAGGTCACTGTCAAAACAGCCACACAACACCACTGAAATATAATCTGGTACACACTGAGTGCAGATCAGAATATATTTTTATAATAATAAGGGTTCTAAATACTTTTCAATGGACCAAAATTGCGTCTGGAACAAAAAAAGTTAATTAAAAAATTGTAAATGTCTTCAAATTCAAGGACCACATGCACATTAAGTGTGTAATTCTACAATTTTAGATATTTAATAAAAACTATCTAGAGCTCTTCACTTAGAATATCCATCCTTCCATTTATTCTAACAATATATATATTACAATTATATATTTTTCAGAAAAACAACACAGATGAAACCTCTATAACATGGGACAATATTTACATCCAAACTTTCTATTATGAAAACGGCACCGCTTCAAATGCATTCACACACTTTACTATGACGACTTTTATATGAACAAAGAATGTCATAAAGACGACTATTAACTGAAAACTTCATGAAAATCCATCACAACCCTGTTTAAACCACTTTTATAGACATACTGTTGTTAAATATATAAGTAAATGTCAATGTTACAACGTTAAAAGCCTTTCATAATATTCAGTCCATGTCAATAAAGTGATGAAAGATAGAAGAAGTCACTCATGGCTCACCTGGGAAATGTAAAAGGAGAAAAATGTTAGACTGAGGAGCAGAGAACTTTTCACCTCATTTCTTTGAATTCACCTCATATCTTTAAAGATTATTTATTAAAAACTGGATTTTTTTTTTACGTAATCCCGATTATTAGAATCAATTTTTTGGAAGGTCACCAGTTCAAGTCCCGGCAAGACCAAGTGCTACCGAGGTGTCCCTGAGCAAGGCACCCTACACTGCTCCCGGGGCTCCGTACATAACGGCAGCCCACTGCTCCTAACACTAGGATGGGTCAAATGCAGAGAAACCCTTTCGTTACTTGTACCTGTAATACGTAATGACAATAAAAGTAAAGAAAAGAGAAAAGCATAACATAATGCCTCATCTGCATATCAAGCATACTATTTCACAAAATGTGGAATACAAAAATAAAGAATGTGTGGGTTTTTACTCTATTCACCTAGGTCAACAACGTTTATAGTAACATTTATATTACATTTTATTCTTAAAAACATGTCATTTTTTTAGTTTACGGCTGTTTACGTTTTTTGGAGTGATACAAAGACATATCCGAACGTATTATGTCATAAAATTGAAACTTAAACCGGTTTTATCTAAATGATCACATTTGCAAATTTAAACATAGCTTCTCTGAAACATGTTATACAAAAAAATATTGTCTTAATGTAAGTTATTTAATTGGAAAGTTTCAGAGTAAAATATAGTTAAAAATGACCCTACTCTCATTACATGTTACTTGTTAGACGCTTTTATCCAAAGCGACTTCCATACTCAATACTGTGGACAATCCCCACAGGAGCAAGTGTCTTGCCCAGGGACACAACGACATGCTGACTGCAGTGGGGTCACCAACGCACTAGTCCAATGGGCCACACGCCTCTCATACTGCCTGTGCTGCAGCACTCATTTTCACCCTCTGTCTGAAACCAGAGCACAGTCCGCTCTGATTGGTTAGCTGGTTTGCTCTGTTGTGATTGGTCAACCGCTGAGAAATGTCCTGCCTCCTATCACATACAATGTGTTGGAGGTCTAGAGACAATAGAAGCGCAAGTGTTTTTGGGAGAGAAACGCTCGGAGGGATTTTGGCCTTTGCAGACCATTTACATGCACTAAACCTTAACAGCCCACAGGAAAGGGAAATCCCCAAAAAGCATAATAAGGCCTCTTACCTAGCCGTACCTAACCTTATCTAACCTCAGGGCAGTACTTGACTAAACAGACTTAGTTACATTCCCCCTCTGCCAACAATTATATTTGAGAGGTTTTAATTTCTTTAGGATTTCCTGAGCGTGAGTCCTGCTACACAACAGGTTTATAAGCTAAGCCAGATGGTGGAACATGATACTCTTTCATTAAAATCCAACATTATAAAACTAAAAATAGTTGACTGTCCTCCACTTTTAATATCTGGAGAAGTTTCTGGGATGCGCTCTGTGACCTGCATGCCTGCACATTCAGTAGGACCATAAACACCCTATATTATTTACAGAACTCTAGGAGCCAACATATTTATTAGTGCATGTGCAGTGCCAAGTCATGAAACACACTTTAACAAGCCACCCTGACACTTTCAAATCAGTCTGATGGATTTATGGTGGATTCTTTTTAGTTTGGTGCTTCAAATGCAGATATAGCGTTTTATTTGAAGAGTTTAGCATTTGGTTTCACTTTCCGCACGCAACACTAATATCTAAAAACATAATATTATAAACATACTAAATGATGCTTTGTAGTCGTCTTGTAGCACTGGTTAGTTAAAGTGATTCATAACATAAAGGGGTCCCCCGATTGCCTACATTACCCATAATGCAACACAGTTAATTAGGGATGTAACGATACCAAAAACTCACGGTACGATAATACCGCGATAAAAAGTCCACGGTACGATATTTATCGCGATATTGAAAAATAAAGGAAAAACATGTGAATGTGAATTTTTTTTTTTTATTTATTAAATAATACATCTGATTTGTGCAGTATTTTAGTAGGATAGTAGTATTTTAAAGTGTCAACAATATAATAATCAGACCCTGCAATAGAATAAATCAAGTTTCACTTTAGTTTTTTAATTAACTCAACTCTAACTCACTAACTCACTCACTCAACATCATCAAGGTTATCTTTTAGGAATATGAGCATGTCCACATTTCCAGGTAGAAGCTGGGATGTTTGGACAATATCCCCTGCTGTGGAAAAAACTCTCTTGCTTGGTACTGATGTTGCTGGGACAAAGAGATATGCTTTGGCCATTGGTGACAGCAGTGGGTCAAACTGTGCATTGTCTCTCCACCACTTCAAAAACAATACAGTTTTTGACAAGAAGGTGAGGCTTATTGACAGGGCGAGATATAAATATACTGTTGGTACTTGTCAATGTCTCTAGGTAAGTACATGTAGCCCTGTAAATACGATGTTCTTTTGTGTTATCTGTAGTTTTATGTTCATGTTGTAACCTACTTGTTGCCATGTTGGACAGGTCTCCCTTGAAAAAGGGACNGATTTGACGTCAGATCGGCAGCAAATCTGTATCCGCTCGTTGTACACCCCCGTTTTAAAAAGATTTGGGTACGGAGGAAAAGAGAGAGGGTTTTATTTTCTGACGCTGCGTGAGTTCCCCGACGCACCGGGGACACATATGTATGTATAAAAGACATCACAAAGTGCATTTTGCATGATAGGTCCCCTTTAAGTAAGTAATTTGGTAAATGATAATAAAATAAATCTATGCATGAACAACTCCCAACATGTTGCAAAACTAATTTATTTATTTAACAACAGAACTTGAGTACACTCATTTAACTTTAATGGATTATTAATTTAATTTTGATTATCAAAAACATTACAATGGACATTTACATTTCAATAATGTAATGCTTTTTCAAGAAACGAATTGTTTCCTGTATGGTTATAAAGTGATTGAACAGCATAATATAATGCATAGTATATGTTTATAATTCATTATAGACATGGGCCTCGTGGAAAGATATAATAGACATTATGTTTCATAACCCGCAGTGATGCGCGTGCACTGCTTGTGATGTGTCTGCAGGCTAACAGCAAACTCAAGTCTTTGTCACTAGCTCCATCTACTGGTTGTTTTTCGAATGGCATCAGTGCTGGACAGAATTCAGACTTGGTACTTAGGCAGAGGTGTGAAGTAACTAAGTATATTTACTCAAGTATTGTGCTAAATCTGCACAATGACTACTTTTACTTTTGGTTCTTTAAGCATATATTTAGATGCTAATACTTTTGTACTTTTACTTGAGTAACCTTTTGAATGCAGGACTTTCACTTGCAACAGAGTATTCTTACACTCTGGTACTTCTACTTTCACTCCAAAAATCCGTTACAAGACACATATTTACATGTTTTACCGAAGTAAAGTAAAAAAGGTAATGGCATCACAATGTACTTCAACTCATTATGCAGAATGCCCAATATATTATTTGAACACCGCTAAAAGTGTTCTTTATTTTATTTGCACTACATAACAAACATAACCTCCCATTTTAAACAGAATCACTTTCCTCTTTAGTAACGTTAGTCTTACTTGAGTATTACTACTATGAAAAAGTAGGGTGTTATTACCGAATTTTGTGACATTTTATCATTTTAAAATGGTAGGTGCATGCTGTACATTCCAATACCCACACAACCAAAATATTATATTATGCCAGATAAATATTTAGCATGTCCCAATACATATGTCCAATGCAGTATCCCAAAATGTCCTACTGCCCTCGATCGCATTTCTCAGTATGCTGCTGGCAAACTTTTGTGTCTATTCATGTATGGTTTGAGTCTGACTTCAATGTTTGGTATTGAATCAATGACAGTATATTACTACTGACAGCTCTGATATTGTGATGTACATTATGGTATGTACTTTGGTTTGGAATTGCTTATTTTACTTAATTCAAGATTGAAACACTTTTTCCACCAATGTACAGATGCTACACTGAAAACAATACACATTTACTTTAATTAAATGTATTATGTCAACAGGTTCCACATAATTTGAATAGGTTAGTTAGGATAGCTATTATTTAAACTTAATATTATTGCTTTCAACTAACCTAATACAAATATGTGTCATTTTACATAATACATTTATTTAAGTCAACATTTCAGTTTATTTTCAGTGTAATTGCACTCCTATTTAGAGATGTACTTTTACATGTTTGAAAGCCAGTTTAGACGGTTTTGAACGTGCACGGCTCAAATGTACTTGTCTCATGCAGGTCTACTGTATCCAGCCAATACAATTGCCAAACCTGAAGTATATGCATGGAATAGAGTTGATTTCCATACTTCCATGCTCAAAAAGTCGTTTTTATATAAAAGGTAATGTTATAAACAAAACACTCTGCTGCTGCTGCTGCTGCTGCTGCTGTGTGGAAGCATACTGGAATCAGCTTTGATCACGTAATCCCGCAAAAATAATGACTTGGTGACACACATATCACTCAGTGCAATCTAGTTATTGAACACATTGAGCAGAACACATCTCCTTTGCACATATTCAACAGTATTAGGCTGTTGGAGTTGCAAGACTTCAAGAAGACTGCGTATAAATATCCTGTCCCCAAAAGGTATAATAGCTACAAACAACCATTATGGTTGGTGTTTCCAGAGGAGCTAGGGCACCAAATCTAAATCATAGCAGCAGAATCACATGCTGAAAAACCCAACCTCAAAACCCGGTGTCAAGATCACCAACCCAGTCTCACAAAAAAACGTGTAATAGCTACGTTGGTCGACAGGGCAAAACGTAGTATATTCACAAATAACCCTCTCAAGACGTGACATGGATACAATATGTTTTCCTATTCACTTCTAATGACCAGTGTCCCAACCCGATCACTCACAACAACTCCAGAGAGTTAAGTTGGAGATTCAGGTGTGTTCTGCTGGTACCAGAAAGTTAGTCTCTAGCTGCTAGCCTCAAGCAAAGTTGAGGAGGGGGCTCTCTAACTCAACACACCCATGTTGTCCTTCTTAAGTCTTGCACTCTTCAGCCCCAATCCAAAAATAAAAACTTGATCTTCTTCTACAATGATTACTATGTTAGAGTTATGGTAAAGCTATTTCTGCTCGAGAAACAGTTGCTGAAAAGTTATATTCTGAAATATTCTTTAATGCATGGAAAAACACTTTGATTAGCTTCCATATACACAATTAAGTTCAATTTCTAATCAAAATTCTTTTTCATCAGGTTGAAGAAACAGTGTCCATGTAACCGCAGCTTGTGTGAGTTCATCAACACAGAATTAGAGACAAGTTATAATGGTACAGGGAGCTGCAGCAGCAGAGGCTTTCCCCCTCTTCTATCCCTCGCAGTGGCGACTGGTCATTAGGGGCAGGTGGGGCACTTTCTGCTGACCTAGTGTCAGCAGAAAGTATTAAAATAATAATTACAAAAAAAAAGTTAAAAAAATACATCTTAAAATATATTTTACGATCATGTTTAATCATCTGATTCTTCTGTACACTTTGTCAGTCTCACGACGGTATTGAGACATCTATTTACCGCGATATCGCGATATTCAATATATCGTTACATCCCTACAGTTAATTTTTGCTAAGCTCACAGCTTCCTTTTACTAACATACTCTACTGAGTTGTGTCAAGTTGGAGTCCCCAATTTATTTTAGGCCAGATGAACAAAAACAATAATTGTACCTTTTATTTATTGTTGTTCTTGAATAGATTCAATTGTGTTTATTTCATTTTCATTTTTACAAAGAAATGAACAGATAGAGTAACTCAAAACACTAAAAACCATTATGATAGTAATTATTATAATGCAAAATGAATGCACAAGTTACTTTTGGTGGTCATTGTGTGCTTTAAAGTGGACCTATTATGCTATATTGGAAAAATATATTGTAGGGCCATACCTATAAAAAACATATCTGGGAAGTGTTTTGCTTAAAATACCAAACAGTTCACCCATTGTAGCCAGGCATCATACTGCTCATACCCCTCTTCTGCAGCCCTGTTATGGCACATTTCCACTACACGGCCTCGCTCGGCCTCGCTCGGTATGGCTAGGCCTCGTTAGGACTGGCTCACTTTATGGCGCATTTCCATTACAGTTTAGGAACTGGGGTAGTATCTATAGTAACGCAGTCGGAGCCGTGACGTCATCTTCAATGCGAAACACAAAAACAACATCAGCCGTTAGCTGTTAGCACTCAAGCTCACAGCTCCTCATATNGGGATTAGGACTATCGGCTAGTGAGAGCCCGTGCTGCATTTCCTCCGGTCGGAGTGTGATATAACAAACAAAGCGATTATTTTCTGTTGTTGTAAACTCACGTGGATTAAGACTACATGTAACTTAGTGATCAATTTCAATTCGCAAACATACATTAACATGGATCGTGGAGGAGATGATTGAAAATCGTTGTTTCAGCCGGCTGCGTTTCCGATGGGAAAAAAGCATAGCGATGGTTTTGTACTCTACACCTACATGAATATCAACATTATTTGTGTAAGATTAAAAACATGGTGATGTCTTTGTAAAATGATTACATGTCTCTTATTTAGCACAGAATATGGATCCTATACCGTGACATATGGATTCGTTATAGCAAATAACCGCGTATATCGATACCTGTAGATCCTATCAGCTGTTTATCACATGAGTTCCAGTGTTGCAGCTTTTCACGGCTCCCCCTGGGGGATCCATTGTCCATCTAGTTTACATTTCAAATTACATTATTTATGAAGGGGGCTACTCCAAGTCCTGCGGGGGGGTTCCTTTTCAGCAGGGGCCCACCCCGTGCAGATCACGGACCCGCACAGGTAGGCGTCTGAAATGAAACGCTACATCTGTAAATGGGTGGGCTTTATTTTCGGACATTATGACAAGTTCTGCTCGCTGTGAAGTTTATGCATGTGTGTTATAGTGGTGCAGTGACGCGTCCTAAAACCCGGAAGTAAGCTGCGCTCGGGTTCCCTCGCACAAAGCAATGGGATTTTTCGTCATAGGATTAGCGAAAATGGCTTGAAATAAGGTCTGTGGAACTAACCTGTTAGATAAATGCACGTTTTGTTCAGCCGGATAATATCCACATGTCGACCCTACTTTTATTATTTTCGAATCATGAATCTAATAGATAGATTTATGATGGATAGATTTATGATGGATAGATTTATGATTAGCATAAGTTTGTTCATGATAGCTCATGTCAGTGATAGTGATGACATTGTTGCGAAATTATTAACCAAGTCATTTTCAAGATTGAGCTACAATGATAAGCTGGAGTGGCAAAGGATCAGCTGCATGACCCCGCCATCAAGTACTTCATCCAAAAGGACAGGAGTAAGGACTTTGTGTTTAAGTGATTTGATCATCAAAGGTAGGCCTAAGTCATTTTCAATGTGGGCCGCCGTGCGGACTTCATTCATATTTAATTGTTACTTGGCTGTGGGTGCCCTGTCATGATAGGTGTTTATGTAAATGGTGTTGTTTTGTGTGGTAGAGGGTCGCTGTCATTGATGGGTTTTGCACCCGGGCCGTTGTTTTGATATTCCGCTGAAGTATACGCTGAGACGTAATAACTTTTCTTTTTTTTCGAGGGAAGGGTCAGAGGGCCTAGGTATAAAAGTCACGGCTCGCCACTGCTCCAGATTAACAGCAGCATGAAAATAACCTACCGATGCACCAAGTAGGAGGCTACGGTAGAAATTTCCGGGATTTGCGTTTTTACCCCCTTAATGTCTGACCAATTGTTGAACAGAATTTCCGTGCACATAAATGTGTATAAAGTTTAGAGTCCGTTTGAGTTTTGCCCGTGTGAACGCAAACCGAACCTTCTGAAAAATGAAACAATGTAACAAACTGTCGTATGGTGCGCACCAGAGAAGCGGACTATTAGGTGTGAATGCGACCTTAGAGTAAAGTTGTTATATATATAAACTATACAAAAAGTAAGACAATTTGTGTTTGGTAGATCATTTCTATGTTGAAACAATGCTTTTTGGTACTTCATCTTATACCGTTGGAAAGACTCTTTTCTTACCTTTCCAATGGTACCACATTTGTGAGGAACAAGCATTTGTGGGATGAGCAGTTGAGTATGTGGGGTTCACCCCTGAAAAATGATACAAATCTCCTCTTCCATTGCTAAACAGCAGCAACTCTCCGGTCTCGTACGGCCGCCAGGAGCCTGCCATGACTGCCCTTCATCATACGGCCCACTTGCACTGGAACCTCAACATGTGGAGGAACATTATGTTCAGAGCATTGGAACCTCAACATGTGGAGGAACATTATATTCAGAGCAATGGAACCTCAACATGTGGAGGAACATTATGTTCAGTGCACTGGAACCTCAACATGTGGAGGAACATTATGTTCAGTGCACTGGAACCTCAACATGTGGAGGAACATTATGTTCAGAGCACTGGAACCTCAACATGTGAAGGAACATTATGTTCAGCGATTAGTCAAGATTCTGTCTACGGCACTTGGATCGTAGGGTCCCATTGTGGAGAAGACGCAAAGAACGCTTTGCTGATTGCTGAACCGATAGAGTGGAGAGGATGGGATGGCCTGCCTGCAGTCCTGACCTCAACCCCATTGAACCCCATTTTGGGATCAACTTGGCCCTGCTGTCCGTGCCAGAGTGACCAACACAACCACGTTGGCTAACTTGGGACAAATGCTGTGATGCCATCCCACAGCAGTGTGAGCAGGCTGGTGACCAGCATGAGGAGGAGAGGCTGTTGTTGCTGTGTTTGGTTCTTCCACACGCTACTGAGGCTGCTTGTTAAATGAATCAATTGTTAATAAATCAATTGTTGCCAATATGTCTTTATTTTTCAGACTTCAATCATCCAATCCACCAAACAACACCAAACTAGAGTCAGCAGCAAAAAAAGCTGTTTGGCATTGGCAGAGGAGATTTGTCACCTTTTTCATTGGCGCACCCCACAAATGCTTGTTCCCCACAAATGCGGTACGTAAGAAAACAGGCTTTCCAACGGTATAAGATGTATTGCCAAAAAGCATTGTTACCACTTGGAAATCATCTACCCAACACAAATGTCCTTACTTTTTGTGTTAAGTTTATAATACATATAATGGGACTGTTCTAGCCGTAAACACTGAATAAAGAACATGTCAAGCTATGTGCTGTATCAGAAACAATGTGCAACGTGTTTTGGAAGTAATATTGTCTGTGTTTAAATGACCAAGCATCGCTAACACTCAGAGCTAACGCTGTACTGGAGAGAGTATGTGTAAAGAAGCTGGATATAAAAAGGTACTGTGCTTGTGGTAAACCCGCGAGAGAGAAAGCGTTTGAGCTCCATACGGTTTCAGAAATAATGCTTGATGTGGTTTGGAACATATTATGGCGTTTAATCACGGCAGTGTTTAGCTGAGTTTCTGCTGGTAGACAGCCTTCTCTTCACAGAGCTCACTGCTTGCATGCGGACGCTCCAAAGGGGCGGGCCAGCAGCTGCAAAGGGGCGTGGCCAGCAGAAGCTTGGTTACGTTTAAAGGGCCAGACCCAGAATCAGCACTTTAGTAACAGGGCTGAAATAGACGGGTATGAGGTAATCTGTTTGGTATTTAGAGCAAAACACTTCAAAGACTTGTTTTGTATAGATATGGCCCTATAATATATTGTTCAAATATATTATAATAGGTGACCTTTAAAAGAAGACAACTGCATCTGTACGTATTTATATTAACTATAACTTATAAGTTAATGTCATGATAATAATAATTGTTTAACCTGTTTAGCCCTGAGCCTGTTTTTCAGGTCTCAGGCTCGAAAAAGACATTCCCAGAACAAATGACCATATCTTCCCTACTAAAAGGGTTAAATTAATAATCTTGTTTTGATGTCTGTTTTTGTTTATAAATTTGCGAGTTTGTATCAATGAGTGATTATGTACCCATCGATTCTGTGTCATCTCACAATGTGAAACGATGTGTTTGATGTGCAGAAAAGATAAATAATAAGGTTTTGTGAGTGAATTTTTGGTGCAGTAATCTGTTAGCATTTTTCGCTCGTTGCTAATTCAGAGGCTCAGCGTTAGCATTGTGGGGGTTTTTTGGAGAAAGAAAAAAATTAAATGATCAGTGAGATGAGTTACATGGATATAAAACATTCATAGTTTATTAAATGAACATGCCCTCAGACTCTGTTTCCTGCAAGATGTTGCGGGAGGGCCCCAGTACCGGGGTCTCTCGGGCTTAACAGGTTAACCTCTTAAGCCCAGCCCCCACGATACCGGGGGGAAAACGCGTCACTGCAGGAGACAGCGTCTGGGGGCTTCTTAATATTTAAAAACCTATGAATGTCTTATACTCAAATAAGTTAGGGCCACGAGAGAGCATATCTGTGCGTGCAATAGTACTGCTGGGAATTTGAACCCAGGGATTCCTGTTTACTTAGACAGGCACTTTAACCAACTAGCCACAGCACCCTCTATCAATGTTGTATCTCTTGTTAGAATCACTCATAAGATAACGTGGGGAAGAATATATCGCAGC
>NW_011369096.1:794520-814756 GCF_000735185.1 Notothenia coriiceps | reverse complement strand
GTCACGGCTCCGCCTACACTGCGTTACTATAGATACTACCCCAGTTCCTAAACTGTAATGGAAACACAGCATAAAGTGAGCCTGGCCTAACCAGGCCTAACCAGGTCTAGCTATACCGTACTAAGCCGAGTGAGGCCCTGCAGTGGAAAACCGCCATAAGAGATCCCTCTGTTATGTTAATACAGCAGAGGGATCATCGAACATAAGCTCAGAGCTCCATCTCCTGGCAAAGCAAAGCTACTACATGTATTATAGCCTCATGGAATGGGACAACACAAAATGTACCCCCCTTTACACATTGCCATTATTATTTAACCCTTGGCTTGATTGAACTTAAAGGGACCTTTTGCATCATCCTTGATTTTATTTTAGATGGCTGTTTATAGTTGGTATCACCTCACATATGGAGGACTAGAGCCGCCATTGCAATAAATAGTTAAATAAATAAATAAACACATAAATACATGCATTAAATAAGTTATTTGTGAACTCAATTATTACATTATGACATTACAGGGTAATATTATTTAAAATTAGATTATTAAATATAAGGCTGTTTTTGTGCATGTCTGGTCTATTTAACACTGTCGTGGCTGACTGGGTCACTTAACTTAAATAGAACAGATCCAAGATACTAGTTCAACCAGTAATTTTTCTACTGTGACAATTTTAAGTGTATGCTGTGAAAAAGGCTGTATATGCCCAGGTAAGACAGGACCTGTGTGTCCATACCCATACTGTACTACCCTAGTATCAAATATGCCAACAAATATGCAATATTATGTCCCTATACATAGTATGACAAATGTGAGCCAAAGACACCAGACTGTCTTCCTGCATCCTATCACATTTTGCAGTATGTCGCTAGCATGCTTTCCTGCCTATTCTGAGCCACAATCCAATGTGCAGAAAAAAACAACAAGCAAGAAGGTCGAAGTTCAAGGCTCCAAGTTAGGTTAGGATAAGGTAATATGTCCTTATTTATGCATACTACAGGCAACAGTAAATACTTACTATACTGAAAGGGCAGCAGCTGCAGTAGGCTACATACTAAGAGCATATTATGTTGTCATACAGACGTACTGAATATGTCATAGTCAATCTGTATGTACAGCACATTGCATACTAAATGTAACGACTAAGTATGGGTACTCCAGCAACATGTCTTTATTCATCCCGTGACTGTAACGATCACAATGTAAAAGTTGCAAAATTAATATTGTTTGTCACAAAGTTCCCTCACTCACTACATTTTATATTACTCTATTGAGGGGAGTTAAAATACCCAGCAGTAATATTCGTTATAATGCTGATTTAATTATTTTAACTTCCAACATCGGAAAGTCTGAAATGCCGCAATGCATTGTGGGGCGGTTGAGATTGTCTAGTAAGTGCACTTGTCATGCTTGGAAATTATTTTTTAATGTAGTTTCCGGCATCTCATACTTTGCATTTGGAATAAACTAGAAACAGAGCTTTATTTAACACCTGGCATGTTAGTATGATATTTCAAACAGCCCCAAGTTAGTGACTTTACCATGAGAATTAAAGGGACCCTATTACTATAATTTTCAGGTGTATATCAGTATGTAGTGTCTCTACTGTGACATGTCTCTATTCTTTAATGTTCAAAAAGCTCTTTATTTTTCTCATACTGCCTTTGCTGCAGCACCTATTTTCACCCTCTGTGTGAAACCAGAGCCCAGTCTGCTCTGATTGGTTAGCGGGCCGGCTCTGTTGTAATTGGTCAACCGCTGAGAGTTGTTCTGCCCCTTAGCCTTTCCCGCAAAATGTATGAGAGAGTTAGCCAATAGAAGCGCGAGGGTTACATAGTGATCACTATGTCACGGAAGTAAACAAAGGACTCAAATGGAGGTGTTTCAGACATGGGGGGCGTGGAACACAGAAACTCCCTCTGGAGGAACTTTGGGGGTTTTAGCCTTTGCAGACCATCACATGCACAACAACCTATAGAAGACATGACAGGAAAGTAAAACCCCAAAAAGCAGAATAGAGCCCTTGTAAAGACAACCCTAAAAACGGATTCTGATTTGAGATGTTACCTGGGAAATATCTACCAAACACCACCACTGAGTACAATACATTCAAAAGCTTTCTGACTGACAAACTCCCCAAACTCACACTTCCCTAACCTCTTCCTCTGTGTTCTCCCTGAGCAGCCCAGCCACAGCTGCTAGTCCGAGAGCTGCAGGATATGGAGGTGAAGACCCCCGGGGAGGCCTGCTTTGAGTGTGAGGTCTCCGTCCCCGTCCTCAAAGCTCCGCTGTGGACTCTGAACGGGGAGCCGCTGCTGCCCAGCGCTCAGGTCCTGCTGGAGCAGATGGGTACGGTGCACAGGCTGACCCTCAGACACACCTCCGCCAGCATGGGGGGGGAGGTGGAGTTCACCTCCGGGAGAGCAAAGAGCAGAGCCCAGCTGCGGGTGATCAGTAAGTAAAAGAAGAACCTGCTGTTGGCAATTCTCTATTGCAACAGTTTACTTGACATTCAATTGTCATCAGTCCATAAAAGAGTGTTGTGAAAACTTGGTTGTAAACTTAATACACAAAGTAAGGCAATGTGTGTTTGGTAGATGATTTCTATGTTGTAACAATGCTTTTTGTGTTAAGATTTTTTTAAATCTTGTACCTTTGGAAAGCCTGTTTTCTTACCTTTTCAATGGAACCACATTTGTGAGGAATAAGCATGTGTGAGATGAGCAGCAGAGCTGAGTATGTGGGGTGCGCCCATGAAAAATTTGACAAATCTCCTCTGCCAATGCCAAACAGCTTTTTTTCTGCTGACTCTTGTTTGGTGTTGTTTGGTCGGATAAATAAAGACATATTGGCAACAATTGATTTATTAACAATTGATTAATTTAACAAGCAGCCTCAGTAGCGTGTGGAAGAACCAAACACAGCCACAACAGCCTCTCCTCCTCATGCTGTCACCAGCCTGCTCACACTGCTGTGGGATGGCGTCCCCTTCTTCAGCCAGCATTTGTCCCAGGTCAGCCAACGTGGTTGTGTTGGTCACTCTGACGGCAGCCCAAGTTGATCCCAAAATGGGGTTCGATGGGGTTGTGTTGGTCACTCTGCACGGACAGCAGGGCCAAGTTGATCCCAAAATGGGGTTCAATGGGGTTGAGGTCAGGACTGCAGGGGGCCATCCCATCCTCTCCACTCCCACTCTATCGGTGCAGCAATCAGCAAAGCCTTCTCTGCGTCCTCTTCATACTGTGACCCTACAATCCAATGTTCCTCCACATGTTGAGGTTCCAGTGCTCTGAACATAATGTTCCTCCACATGTTGAGGTTCCAGTGCTCTGAACATAATGTTCCTCCTCATCCCACAAATGCTTGTTCCTCACAAATGTGGTACCATTGGAAGGGTAAGAAAACAGGCTTTCCAACGGTATAAGGTTTATTGCCAAAGAGCATTGTTAAAACATAGAAATCATTTACCAAACACAAATTGCCTTACCTTTATATGTTTGAGATTTGCTTAAAGTGCTTCTGCCTTGGCCACAACGAATATTTTCCTCAGAGTCCGCAGCTTACTTCCGTTTTTTAGGACGCGTCACTGCAACACTCTCGTCTCCTCTTCACACACTACACTTTTCGCAGCACACATCCTTACAGCCAATCAGCTCTGAATTATGTGAGATGACGTTTGGTGGGTATGTCAGCCAAGCCCCCAGGAAGTGCGCCGGACTCTGAGGAAAATAGTTGTTGTGGCCAAACGGCAATACTGCACTTCCATATCATTCGCTGGGCCCGGAAAGACCTTTTCCCATTGACTAACATTGGGAAAGAGACGTCTGTAAACCGTTGGATACTTTTTTTAAAACTAAATAAACTACCCAGTATGAACATTTGTATAGCCCTTATTAAAAACATTCGGTCCTCAAATTGTAAAATGTGCTAATAACGTTATTCTGAGAGTTATTTTCATCCGCATTATGAACGCGGATCCAACCCACGGGACCGCGCCGCCCGGCACGTTCATGTAACGTGTTCAGTACTACATGAGTTTTANGGTGGATTATCAGTAAAAATTTATACGTGACACAAAGACATTGGATTAACCTTGAGCGGCGTTTTTATTCCGGTGAACACAACTTTTGATCACAAATCAAAAAAGGTAAGACGTAATTATTGTTGATTTGTGATCAAAAGTTGTGTTCACCGGAATAAAAACGCCGCTCAAGGTTAATCCAATGTCTTTGTGTCACGTATAAATTTTTACTGATAATCCACCATCATATTTATGGCAATATACTGGGTATAAAGTTTTGCCGTCCAGGCTTGTACTTTCAGATGTGCTTTGTTTGCTTCTCTATTACGTCCGCAATGGTAATTTTTACGTGGATTTGGGAACTGCCCCTCGATTCTATTGGACATTTTGGTTAAGAAAAAGGTGTAAATCACCCAAATCGACCAATGGGTTCCAGAGATATGATCCTGCGTAAAGTATGAAGAATGCCAGCCAGCGTAAGAACATTACGCAGCCGACTTCATTTATTGTTTACTACCGTAAGGAAGCAGGAATTGCAGGACCCAGAGCGCACGGAGCACAGAGCGGACAGCAGATAACGGAATTGCAGTTTTATTGCTTATAGATTATCAGAACATTTCAAAGGGGTCACAGCCACATTGGATATTAACCTATGGATTAACTACATCATCGTTGTTATCGTTTTAATGCCATTGAAGACCAGTTTAGACCAGACAAAGACATAGGTAAACCATGTTAGCATTGTGTAGCTACCTAGCGCCACTTCTTTTGATTTACGTTTTTGTTGATAACGTTGCAAGTTTGTATCTTTCAGTGTTGAGGTGGGCACCGTTAGATTCTATCTTTATGATCATAAACGATGTGTTGTATGTGCAGCTGGGATAAGTAATAAGGGAGCTAGGAGTGATTTTAGGTGCAGTAATAGGTTAGCATTTTTCGCTCGGGGCTAATCCAGAGGCTCACTGTTAGCATTGTGGGGCCTAAGAGGATAACAGAGTATGTTTTTTTTTTTATAATACAGTTGTATTTGGATGGAATGAATACCTATAGTGATAATTCAAAGTAATACAATTATTTTTACAGTGAAAAAGGTCAAATGGAATCG
Source organism: Notothenia coriiceps (assembly GCF_000735185.1). Classification (NCBI taxonomy): domain Eukaryota; kingdom Metazoa; phylum Chordata; class Actinopteri; order Perciformes; family Nototheniidae; genus Notothenia; species Notothenia coriiceps. Next base: position 809,634 of record NW_011369096.1, on the reverse strand, counting down.
ATGGTTCCCAAATTACCCAGAGGTGAGTATTTTTCTAAACCTCTCTAAAAAGGTCAAATTTCACCTGTTTTTCATCAATCTTGATACAGGGTATTTATTATATGTTATAGTTTGGATTCCTAAAGCTTTTAGTCTACTAACCCATCATTCAAGGGTGGTTTTCACTATAAGTAATGGGGTTTCTTTCGGCGGACATTATAATTTACATGTTTTTACTATGTTCCATCTGAATTTACTTTAAAATAAAAACATCTATATTGATTCTGACACTTCTACATCCAACTCACAGATGTAACCTTGCTTTGAGAGAAAATATTATTAATGTACCCCTTTTAGAAGTGAAGATATAGTCTTTGCTGTGTTAGTGGCATTTTGGAGCCTGAAACCTGAAAAACAGGCTCAGGGCTTAAGAGGTTAAATAAGCACTAATTAGAAGGTTATTGAGGAAAAACTCTCAACTAATGGTTTATTTCTTGTAGAATATGGTCATGTAGAATAAGGCATTAATAAGTGTTTTATAATGACTAATAAAGAGCCAATATACTGCTAATATGCATGTTAATTAACAACTCGTTGATGGTTAATTTGTGTACCTTAATATAAAGTGTTACACATTTTTTTTTTGACTAGTGAAAATGTCAGAATCTGTTTTTACCGCCAGTAAAATGACAGTGATGTTTTCACCCATAAAGGGGATCCGCCATGATGTAGAGAGGAAGTACCCAATGGGATGCTGTCATGTATTCGTGTTGATCTTTACAACCTTACCTTCTGCCTCGCTACATTCACTCGGGAAGATTGGTCCAATATGATAGCGATTTCTCGGGACACGGGCTGTCAGAAGCGTAACAGTGTCTGAGTAACACAACATCAAAGTGATACTACAAGCATGACTAACCCATGATTGGTCTCAGTTATGTCACAGACACTTGTGTGTGCCAGCAGAAAGCACAAACCTGCCTGACGTTAAAACAATAAAACTGGGACACTCATTTCTTTAGTTTTTGTAACTGAACAAAGCTGCGGATGTTTCCCAGCTCACACAGAGTGGAGAAGTTGTTTCTGCAGGTGAAGGTGTACCATCGCTAAAATACCATCACTGAACAGGGACAGAGCCTCAGTTTTTCATTTGGTTTGTCCCCATGGCACACATTCAACCTGCTGTGTAAGATGTTTGCTCAGTAGAGCTAACACAAAACAGGCACTGACCATGCAATGTCTTCCCAATGAATCATCACGGACCCAAAAGAAGTGCTGCTGTTCACAGAAGTAAATGATGGGATTTTCTGAGTGTAGTGGATCCAAAATCCCATTTTAACCCGAGCGGCTGGAGTGGGCGGACGCACAAACTCCGTGAACCTTGACGTCAGCGCACAAAGCCGCAATTGAAGACAAATCTGTGTAATAGACTCTCCATAGATCTTTGAATGGTAAATGGAATGTACTTATATAGTGCTTTATCCAGTCTTTAAGACCCCTCAAAGCGCTTTACATACTACATGTCATTCACCCATTCACACCCATTCATACAGAGCAGTGTACCTTACTCTAGGACCTAACATTCACACACATTCACACACTGTTGGCCATGCCATCGCGAGCAACTCAGGGTTAAGTATCTTGCCCAAGGATACATCGACATGTTGACTGCATGGGCTGGGATCGAACCCACAACCTTCTGGTTGAAAGACNGTGTGCCTTGGCACCTGAACATCAGCAGCAGAGGACTCTTTAAAGTAGAGACACAACTGATATACACCTGAACATCAGCAGGAGAGGACTCTTTAAAGTAGAGACACTACATACTGATATGAACCTGAACATCAGCATAACGGCATGCGTGTATTCTTGGCATGTATGTAAAATAATAAGGATTGAATTCATGTTCCCCCGGCGATTAAAACATGTATTCTTCAACCAGCTGGAACCAGCTTGAGAATCTCCTGAAGATCTTTCTAATATTTCCTCTAAACACCTATTTCATAGTTCCTTTCCACTCCATTTCATTCCGCTCTCTATCAGCATCAGTCTCCCTGTCCCTCTCTGTTTTGCTCCTGCTCTCGGAGCTTGAAAGTGGTGAGGACAAAGCAGGTGAGTACTGTAGGATTAGTGATGTTCTGCTTTGCGGCATCTTATTGGAAATCAAGCGGTTATTATGAGGGAAATAATGGCTTCAAATGTAAATCCATCCCAAACAATCTCTTTCCCTCTCTCACATTCACAACAATAAATACATGCAGGAAATAGACGCAATGACTTGAGACAATATGCTGCAGTGATATTTAAATGTTGATTGTGGATGATGGTGTGCTGTTATGGTTATATCTTTGTGAAATAGCTCAGTACTCTCTTATCTTTTATTCCTCATCCATTATCTAATTAATTATCCTACTCTACTAAAGTACTCTTTAACATTAGTCCATCATGTGTTACCTACTACTGTAATTATAGCACATCTTTTCTACCTGGATCTGTCATCAGCCTTTTCAGGCAAAGTAAGTAAGTTTGCTGAATTGTGGCGTATAGCAGGCAACAATGACATTTAATTACAATAAAGTGTTTCATAAGTCCGTAAGTGAATTGTGTAGAAAACGTATTTCCTTCCGGGCTTGCTACAGGAAAACACATTTGCCATGTAATGTGAATGCAATAGCAATTTCTTCTTGCCATTTTCGCCCACCATGTTCTGAAATGTTTTTCTGCAGCGGGATAGAATGAATCGAAAAGTAAAACATCTGTATCCACCCGGTGAGAATTGCCTTCAGTTCTCCAAGCCCTCTTGGGGCGACTGTGGCTGTGAGGGAGTGTGGCCGTCTTTCAACCAGAAGGTTGTGGGTTCGATCCCAGCCCATGCAGTCAACATGTCGATGTATCCTTGGGCAAGATACTTAACCCTGAGTTGCTCCCGATNGGTGGAATGAGCTCCCCATTGAAATCAGGACAGCAGAAAGCTTACACATCTTCCGGGGCAGACTGAAAACTCATCTCTTTCGACTCCACTTCGAGTGATAATCACTCGAAGTGGAGTCGAAAGAGATGAGTTTTCAGTCTGCCCCGGAAGATGTGTAAGCTTTCTGCTGTCCTGATTTCAATGGGGAGCTCATTCCACCATTTTGGAGCCAGGATAGCAAACCCACGAGTTTTTGCTGATGGGAACTTGGGTCCCCCTCGCAGTGTGGTTTCAGCGAGCTGTTTGGCTGATGCAGAGCGGAGTGCACGTGCTGGGGTGTACGGTTTAACCATTCTCTGGATGTAGGAAGGGCCAGATCCATTCGCAGCATGGTACGCAAGTACCAGTGTCTTGAAGTGGATTCTAGCAGTTACTGGAAGCCAGTGAAGGTAGCGGAGGAGCGGCGTGGTGTGGGAGAATTTTGGAAGGTTGAAGACCAGACGAGCCGCTGCATTCTGGATGAGCTGCAGAGGTCGGATGGCACATGCAGGTAGACCAGCCAGGAGGGAGTTGCAGTAGTCTAGGCGTGAGATGACGAGAGCCTGGACCAGAACCTGCGCTGATTTCTGGGTCAGCTGGGGACGTATCCTCCTGATGTTCCTTATTTCAATTATATCTGTTTTTTCCTATTTAAAAATAAATGTCTGCCTGTCTGTCGTTAATATACTTGTTTTGAGTTGTTTTTTTTAACATTTTTAAGTATTAGTTTATCATTTAAAAAACGTGTTTTACTGTTGAGTTTAATTTATAATATTCTGAACAACATTAGCTAGAATTGCCCATGATTGACATGCATCAACATGTCATTTGTGAATAAATGACCAACCCGACGCCACTGATGCAAAGTGCTGTAAAAGGAATACAAATGTGTAGTATTTGTTAATATGGTGAAGTGTCATAGTCTGAGGCACAGTTTGGGCTTTTGCTGTTTTAATATTTCCCGAATTATCTGTTGTTAGTTATTTATATACCAACTACACCATTAAGGCCACCACGTGATTGCTACTGTGAAATTGAAGGCCTTCGTTTCACAGAAAGAAAAAAGGAAGTTTATAGTATTTAGACGGCCAACCTTACCATAAACCTCCACAGTGCAGGATGTGGTAGCATCTCCAGCATCGCAGGTGTAAATGCCAGAGTCACTGACGTGACATTTCATCATCTGAAGAAACCGTTTCCTTCCCATTGAGTAAATGCGCAATTCCTTGCCCGGCTTTAGCTCAACCCCATTCTGGGAGGGACAAAAAAGAAAAAGAAAAACTGATTTCAATTCAAGTATATTTAATCACTTTAAACATCTGAATCTAGGTGAAGTATTATCCAATTATTTCAGTTTTTTGTTCTGTATTGATTATCACAAAGTTAACAAAATACAACAATAACTTCAGGATTGACCTAAAGAATTTGGTCAAAAAAACATAAATGCTAGGTTGTTTGACAGTTTGAAGTGTAATGCACTACTCGTAATGATTTTGGCTTTGTGTAAATTACGACAGGTGTATGATGCTTTGTGTAATTAAGGCAGGTGTATCATCTTGTAAACGGTGTTTTAATAAAGCGGTGTTTTTATCCTGTCCACATTGTAATTGCAGTGCCTTAATTTTGAAAGACCAAATTCCCCATGGTTAAATAGCTGTATGTTTATCTCCGAAAAGGAGATGGATATCCTGTTTTTTTTAGCCCCTGACTTTAATTTTACATTTCAATTATGTAGCATTTCTTATGCAAAGCGAGGGTGTGTTAAGTTTTTATAATGTTATGGTTTTTTGTTTTACTTTGAGGTGATACCACATTGTAATGTGACACTTTGTCATAGATAGTTTTTGATTTGGTTGTTAGTTATGAAAATAAAACAAGAATGCAACCCTTGCCTTCATCCACTTCACATCAACGTTGTGTCTTGACAGTTCACACTCAATAGAGATTACTGCCCCATCAGGGAATTTCTGGTCTTCCAGTTTTCTGAAAATGGTCACAGGGGGCTCTAGTGGACAAAAAACATTAAAAGTTAGGCAATTAAAAGAACATCTTAAATGTCTTCACTTCAAACAATGCACAAAGTATGTCTGTTGCAGCTCAAAAAAGAAATACGGTTCAGTTATGTGGAATAATTTACCGTGATGAGATTTTCATCCAATTGTCATCGCCGTAGCTCAAAGGGATGATGCATCCTGAGTGACTCGGCATGAAGCGGATTATTTTACAGCATGAGGTTAAACTAGCCCCTGACAGATAAGAGTGAACAGAGCTACCGCTTGTCACCGGGTCAGGGTAGACTACTTTGTGTTTGTAAGGTGAGCCCGGATAAAGCCAACAGAAGTGGAGCCGTCGCTCTATTCTATTATCATGCCTCAACTGGTTGGCATCTGGTCTACTGTGAGAGGACCACTTTAGCTACAAGTCTGAAGTCACAACACACATTTACAGTAACATTTGTTTTGGTAATACTGCAGTCTAGTGTACCCTGGTTTTGTGCGTTGAAAATGTACAAAAGTAGACTCCTTGTTAAAACTACATTTCCTCCAGAACGCCCTTATTTTACTGTGGGTTATCAGACAACTGTGTTAAATAATTGGCAAAACCTCTTAAATGACTCACCCGTCACAACAAGCCTTGCAGTCGTCTTCAAATTCTCCACAGAGAATGTAAAGGTACCGGTGTCTTCTACCGACAGGTTATAGATGGTGAGGCTGTGGACTTGTCCTTTGGCACTCATACGATAGTGATTTGTCGGCTTAAGCTTGATTGCGTTTCTCATCCAGGTGCCGGGTACATTGGAATGAGAGAGCTCCACCTCAAAAGAGGCAGTTTCTCTCTCTGTTGTTTTAATGTCGGTCAGCCCTCTCTTGATTGTGATCCTTCGAGCTGTAAAGAACATTGCAGACATGTGTAAAAAGGCGGAACAATACTCCCAACAAGTGCAGCTTCTTAGTGTGCATTTTCACTGTCCATTGTAAGAAAATTATAGTTAAACAAATGTTATGTTTAATAGATTGACCTTAGTCAGAAGCGTTTGCATTCCACTTTAACACTGAGATAGACATGGTGTCCCTTTTTCTGTTACAGAATAGTCTTGGAGTCTGTTCTGAACACATCAGTCTGTAGTTAAACAATACAAGCTGGCACACATCGACAAGCCAATAGTTTAGTCATTTGAGTATGGGGCTTTACACAAAAGCCCGCTTTGAAACTGCCAACATTTTTCACTTATTCTAACAGACGCACATTCCCTGTGGAAAAAAGGGAGTGTTTATTTTGGAGACCTGATGACAGCAACCTTAGTTTTGAAGGCCAGAGTGTAAATTTAGACGCAATCGGAGGAGATCCAAATTCATAGGAGGTGCCAACAGCAGCCTGAAGTCCTGACTTTCCCTGTCCCACCCACAGTAGTGTTGAAAGAACAGCCTTTAATTCACCTACGGCCTTTGAATCATAGGGCTAAGAAATACAAGAAGCATGTAGAAAGAAAAACAAGCTTATGTACAGCTTAATCACTACAAGATGCCGATTTTATGGTGTGGCAAGATGGTAAAATGGTAAATGGACTGTACTTATATAGCGCTTTATCCAGTCTTTAAGACCCCTCAAAGTGCTTTACATACTACATGTCATTCACCCATTCACACCCATTCATACAGAGCAGTGTACCTTACTCTAGGACCTAACATTCACACACATACCGTTAGCCATGCCATCGGGAGCAACTCAGGGTTAAGTATCTTGCCCAAGGATACATCGACATGTTGACTGCATGGGCTTGGATGGAACCCACAACCTTCTGGTTGAAAGACGACCACACTCCCTCACAGCCACAGTCGCCCATGTGTTCCAAGATTGCTATTTCAATAAATGTAAGTCTTGTTGGTTCATAGGAACATTTTATTATGGTCGTAAAAAAAATGTTATTCTAGTAGTAGTGGCATCTTAAGTTAATTATAAAGCACTTCCCTTAAAACTAATCTGATTATCCATTGACATTGTTAATTAAATCATCAGGGCCTGATTAATCTTTGTCAATAAAGAAAATCTTGTCTGAAAGTCAGCTCGGGCTGTAAGGCTATCACCTGTTAGTTGCCATCATGCTGCAGTACAAGTGCCACCCCGGTCCCCACTCACTCAAATTACTTCTACTCAGTTAATTGGGATTTGCCCTCACGTGAAGCAGCGTTGGAGGGCGTGCTAGAGGTGGAGTCATCGGCAACAGCGGTAAACAAACAACAAGAGGGCATAGTGAGAACACGTGCACACTCACGTTCCACTGTGAGCTGGGCTTGCGTGCGGTCGTGGAGGGTCTCACAGCTGTAGCTGCCCCGGTCAGAAATGGCAAGTCTGTGGATGGTGAGACTGTGTTTGCGGCCCTTGTGTTTCAGGGTATTCTTGGCTCCAGGGTGGATCAGTACCCCTTGCCTCATCCACTGCACCTCTCCCGAATCCAGACCTACCTCCACCTCTAGAGTTGCCTCACTGTACTCTTCAGCGACAACTGGCATCATTTTCTTGGTGAACAGCACCTGTTGCTCTAAATATATTAAATATATTTATGTCTTCTTTATACATTTTTCATAAAAATACTCAAAAAATAACAAATACAGAAAGAGAGACAATCAGCAGAGTTAGTAAGTTCAAGCACATAGAGCAAGAGTACACCTTGGAGTGTCTTTGCCCCCAACAGTGTCACATAAACCAGAACCACTGAGCCACTCTTCTCTCAGTTACCAGAGGAATTCCAACAGGAGAAGCTGCTAAGCACTAGCCTTCAAAAGCGCCTCTTCAACTATTTAAACTTGTCTGAATGGGCCTTTATTTTGAATACACACTTAAGTGGTGCCAATGGTACGCAGGCATATAAACTCTCCTACTTTCCACTTTTATATTTTATACTCCAGTGTTGCTGATAATAGCTCATACGTAAAAAAAACATGGGGACTACCAGAAAGATAGGAGGTTATTGAAAAGTATTGATTGTTAAATGTTGTAACTTCTGAGATTTGCTAAGACAAATGTATTTACTGTATGTGTGTGTTTGTCTGTGATGAGTATTTAGTCACAGTAGTAATGGATGGAACTCACCTTGGATGTGGAGTTCTGCCTCTGAAACTGTCCCCTCTGCATCAGCTGTTACTCTGCCGCTATCTGATACCATGCAGTTGTGGATGCAGAGCATGTGGCATAGTCCGTTACTTGAAATGACAGTGCGCTCATTTGGAGCTACTTGCTTGCCATTTTGGCGCCACACCAAGTGAGTGTCCTCTGGTGAAACCACACACTTAAATACTGCATCTTCTCCTTCACGGACAGTGATGTTACGAAGCTCCGCAATGAACTCAACAACACGGGGAGCTGTAAATATTAAGATGGCACATGGACAATGTTAAACATTATTTATTATTTAACATTTATTAATACATTATTTTTGCCTTTTTATTTTATTATTTAAAAGGACTTACTTTGTACATTTACAGTAGCTGAGGTCCTGTCATCTGTGGATTCGCAGGCATATTCTCCAGCATCTTCTTCCTGTAGTTGCTGGATGGTAAAGCTTCGCTCTTGACCTTGTGCCCTTATTGTGTGCCGACGGCTTGGAGAGATGTCGTGGCCATCTTTAAGCCACTGGACATCTGCTTTAGGCTTGCTGATCTCACATTGTAATATAAGTATACTACCTTTCAGAGACACAATGTTCTCCAATGGTTTGGTAAATGTCATTTTCATTCCTGATGAGTAAAATAAAAAAACAATAATCCAAAAATGTTAGCTTAGAAACAGTTAGGATCAAGTTACTGCTACTTGGAAATAGTGGTCACATTTAATTTAGGATTGCCAAAGTCTTACCTTTGACTAAAAGACTGAACTGCATCTGATCTGTGTTAATGTCACAGACATATTCTCCAGAATCTGACAGCTGCAGGGGATTAATGGTGAGCTTGTAGGTATTACCCTTACTGGAGATGTGAATGTTGTCCCTGTTCAATAGTTGGCCATCTTTCAGCCACCGAACATTAGTTATTTCTCGGCTCACAGTGGCACACAGCGTAACACTCTCATTTTCATAGGCTGTGATGTTACTAGCTGGTTTTTTATTCTCAAACTTGACTGGTAGCTCTGAGAAAAAATTAGATTTGCTCATGAATTCCATGTGTAAACATGAAGCGATAAGGTAATCAAACAGAAACTAATAAATGTCATCAAAAGCCTGTTCCAAAGTAGTTTAAATCTCACCTTGAACCTCAACAATCGTTGTCAATTTGTCATCCATGGCATCACAAATGTATTCTCCAGAGTCTGAGGGCTGGAGTCCAGTGAGAACAAGCTTCCGTACAACATCATGGCTGTCAATTTGTATACGAGTGTCTGGTTTCAGCATCTCGCCATTCCATAACCATTGGACGGTTGCGTTTGGCCGAGACACTTCACACTCTAAAATGAGGTCATCTCCTTCTACCAGCATATGATGCTCCGGGTGGCCTGAGTTTCCGATGATTGATACTTGAGGCTCTGAACACAAAGGACAATGCATTATTTCCATCCTGATTGAAGGACAGACAGTTAACATTTACATTGCTTGATAATATGATTACCTTTGACAGTGATATAAAAGACCATCTTATCATCCACTGCATCACAGGTGTACTCTCCTGAATCTTCAAGTCCAGCATTAAGGACAACCAGTGAGCGGAAAACCCCTTGCTCTTCGCTACAGTATCGCTCGGTGTCATCAATTAGCTGATTAGCTTTGTACCAACTGACTGAGGCATTCGATCTTGATAGTTCACACACTAGAATAATGTCATCTGACACCAAGAACTGCTTTTCTGTTTTTGTGTCCGTTTTTCCAATAATTTTTACAGGCAATTCTGAAAACAAACAAAATAGTACAGAATTCTATTGGAATGGAACCTTTTTCTGTTTTTATTTTTATTATTATTATTATCATTATTTGTTATCTAGTACAGAGCTCCAACGCCCCTGAAAGATGATATTTTTGTACCCAGGGGTTATATCATAGTGTCTGGGTTAGGGATCTATTGGCTGGATCTTGAGTGCACAATACACATTACTCGTAAAGATACCGTAGAATGTCATCTTTCGGGACATAAGGAGCTCCCTATTATTTTGGAGTTATAGCTTATAGCTAACAACCTACCTTGCACTTCTACATGGAAATCCATCACATCATCCTTAGCATCGCACACATATTGGCCAGCATCTTCCATTATTAGTGAGTGAACAGTTAACTGATGCATGACACCATCCTCAAGGATGGTGATATTTCTGGAGTCTTCTACTTCTTCCCCATTCTTCTTCCAGGTGACTTCAGCATTTGATCTTGAAACCTCGCAGTCTAGAACCAGAGTCTCCCCAACCACTTTGTCTACTCTACCTGCCATCTTCCTCGGACGTACAAAACGAACAGGAGCCTCTGTGAATTTAGAACATTTTCGTGTTAGACATGAATTAACACTGCCCAAGCATTGCATTGAAAACATATTTGTTCACCTGCTATGTTCACAAAGAATATCATGGAGTCATCTGCAGTGTCACAGACATATTCGGCAGAATCTTGGACAGTAGTTTCTGGTATAATAAGTCTTCTGTAGACACCATCCACTTCTAGGATAAGGTTCTCATTCTCCTCCACTTCAAGACCGTCTCGATACCAGCGCACTACTGCATTGGGCCGTGAGATTTCACAGCTCAATACCATCCTCTCAGAGGTCTGTTGGCACAGTTCCATTTGAGACTGACTCGGGGAAACAATACGCACTGGAGGTTCTGGAAAGAGGCGGTAAACATTAGCCATCACTCATTACTTTAATGAATGCTACAAAATATCTGCTAAGTTGTTATGCTTATTGCTTGAGGAACTTTTTGGCATACTGTGATCCTGGTTGAAAGATAAACCCTAGCTTTTGCAATGATAACATTGATGGTATGCTTCAAGCAAAAGTGCTATCAGATCATCAAACATTGCCTTAAACTTCCTACCCTTATTTCAAACCATAAAATTGGTCATGTGACAATTTATTTTTTCTAAATTTGTAGTCCATAACCCGACAAACAAATCATGTTCATGTAGAAATTGGCCAGGAGTTGCGGGGGACAAACAATTGTTTTAGTAATCCCATCACTTTTTGTGTTAGCTTACACAAAGTTCCTAATTAAAAGTATACTGTTGCATTTAGTACCACATGCAAGTCATTGTGCTTTTGGCTGTTACAATACTGAGATACCTAGATATATAGAAATGTGCAATTGACTGTGTGTGGAATCAGGGATTTTACCTGTAATACTAAGATGAAAGAATATTGAAGCGTCGGCTGTGTCACAGACGTATTCTCCAGAATCTTCTACTCCACTAGAAATTATCTTCAGTCGTCGATAAGGGCCTTGAATCTTGAGCTTGATGTTCTCACTTTCTTGCAGCTTTTGTCCGTCTTTGTACCAGCTGACAACACCATTTGCACGAGACAATTCGCAGCTCAGAATAATTCCCTCAGGAACATGACGGTCAAGGTGAACATCTTCCTTGGGGTGGATAATCATTACCGGAGGTTCTTTGGAAGAAAAAAACAGAATATCAAACAATACCCACTATGTGTATATACAACCCATCATCATTATTTCCATCTACAGACCGCCGAAGCCCTCTGCTGTTTTTCTCACTGAATTTTCATCATTACTAACATCTGTATGTGCAATGTCCCCTATTGTTATCCTCTTAGGCGACTTTAACATCCAGATTGACAACCCATCCAATGTTTTTGCAAATGATTTCATCTCACTCCTGGACTGCCTCATTATCACACAACATGTCAACCTCCCAACACATAAAAAGGTCACATACTGGACTTACTCTGCTGCACTGGCATCACTCCCATTAACCTTGCTGTCATTGAATTCCCAATTTCTGACCATAAAGCTGTAATTTTTGATATCCATGCCCCCCTTTCCAAAGCCAAAGAACAACGGTCCATCACCTTCAGAAACATTAAACACATTAACCCCACATATCTCACCACTATTAATTCCTACCCCAATCCTCCAACATCCACCCACCCTGCTGACCTGGTGAATCACTATAATAACTGTCTCTCCTCTTCCCTCACTGCCCTGGCTCCCCTGAAAACTCGCAAAGTTTCATTCACCCACTCCGCCCCCTGGTTCACCTCTGAGCTACGTCAGCTCAAAACAACTGGCCGCCGACTGGAGCGGCTGTGCAAGAGCACCGGACTCTCAGTTCACACGCAAATGTACTCGGATCACCTTCACCTCTACAAGAACGCGCTTTCCAATGCCAAGTCCTCATATTACTCCAACCTCATCAGCACTGGTAACAACAGAGTTCTTTTCTCCACAGTCAGTCACCTACTTCAGCCTCCTCAAACCCTCCCTCCAGATATCTCCATTGACCAATGTACTGACTTTCTGCAATTTTTTCACTCCAAAATTAACACCATTCACCTAGAGCTGGCCTCAGCATGCACCTCCTCAAGTGATCCACCCTGGATGGCTACCACTGGTCCATCACTCATCAGCTCCCTCTCCATCTTCACCCCAGCATCGGAATACACCATCTCAGAGCTCATCCGTAAAGCTAAAACCACCACCTGTCAGCTTGATCCTCTTCACACCACCCTGGTCAAGGCTTGCCTACCAGCCATATCACCCATGATCACTGACATAATTAACTCCTCCCTTGAATTGTACCCACCTCCCTCAAACTGGCTGCAATCACTCCCATCCTCAAAAAACCCGGTACTGACCCAGCAAAATCTAATCCACTACAGGCCCATCTCCAACCTACCCTTCATTTACAAGACCCTTGAGAGGGTGGTTGCCGCACAGTTCCAGTCCCATCTCGACACAAACGACCTCCATGAACCCTTCCAATCTGGTTTCCGCCAAAAATGACCTCCTCCGTGCAGCTGACTCCGGACTTCTCACCATCCTCATCCTCCTTGACCTCAGCGCTGCATTCGATACCATCTCTCACCCACTACTCCTGGACCGCCTGGCTGGCATTGGGATCACTGGTGTTGCACTCTCCTGGTTCTCATCATACCTCACTGANACTCACCAACGACCTCCTCCGTGCAGCTGACTCCGGACTTCTCACCATCCTCATTCTCCTTGACCTCAGCGCTGCATTCGATACCATCTCTCACCCACTACTCCTGGACCGCCTGGCTGGCATTGGGATCACTGGTGTTGCACTCTCCTGGTTCTCATCATACCTCACTGACAGACAGCAGTTTGTACAACTCTGTAATCACAAGTCACAAGAAAGTGCTATTTCACTGGGTGTCCCCCAGGGGTCAGTACTGGGTCCACTCCTATTCATCATATATAAATGTATTATATTATTATTATTATATTCCTTCACTGTTGGTTTTTAACTATCATTTTTATAATAGAGAGAAGCATATGCTCTGTCCTGGATGTCACTTTTTATGAGAAACGGGGAGCTTATTAAACAGCTAGTTAGAGGATACAAATATGCTGACCTCTTTGTAAAATAAAATAAAGCCGAAGGAATCACATGCGAGTTTTCACCATTTGAATTCCAAGCAACACGTTGTGAGGAAGAAAAAGGACATTTCTATGCAGGCGGATTTTCAGCCAGAACTCAATACACAACATGCTATGCATTTCAGATAGGGCTCCACACAAAAACAAGCTTAGCTGGAAAACAAGATGTTGTTGTTTGAATGTTAAGAAGTTCAGCAACAGGTGAGTTTTTCTATAAAGATTGTGAATCCGCAGTAATAATGGGTTGGCAATTTCAGATACCAGTTTTGAGCAGACGTGTTCTGCAGCTTATGGAAATCATGCATCGCTGAGACTCGTACACACACAGGGAAGAAATGTCTCCCTGATTTGTTCATTTATTCATAGATGTATGTGTAAAACATAAATATGTCTATTATTTCAGGAGAATGTCCATTACCAACATGTTGGGTCGATCTTGATCTATAGTTTATTATGAATTAATTTGCTTTAAACAAAACAATGGCTGTACCATCCTCATTTTTATTTGAGAATAATCCCAGAAAATATGTTTAACAAAATAAAAATAAAAGCTAAAACAAACAGTAATTTTCAATGGCTAAAACTTTGTGCACACCCACAAAAAGAGCGTTTATTGCAGTCAAACACAATCGCTCAAACACTGCTTTCTCGTGAGAAAAATGTAGCCACTAAAAACCAACCGAGTCACCCTTGTTGCAGCTTAATAACTCTACCAGTTCAGAAATTGCATGATGGGCATGTATTCTCTGGATTCTCAAAACATGTTGCCACTGCCTAACACTTCCCACTTTAAATCTAAGGTCGGCGGTTTTGAATCCCAATTCTTGTGAAGACTTGCCCTGAATAGCATTAAAGCGCTAGAATTGGGCAGGTGTCTATGAAAGGTAACTAGTCTGTAACCAGAGGTGACATGCCCTGAATAATGGGCTACACCAGGGGTCGGCAACCCCTTGCACGCGTGCCACCATTGGCACCCTAGGAATAAGTGGAATAAGTGTGCAAAATATTTAAATGTTATTTTCGGATCCTGAACGAGACCGCCGCCAGAGCGCGTCTCCCCGTTACCTGCAGAAGGAAGCCATGCACGCAACGCAGACTCTTTAACTCCAGGTGACTTTCTGCTGCTTTCCTCCGTGGTGCAGTGCTGATCGTTTCACCACGGAAGAAAGCACTTCACTAATTGCAGTACCCATAAGGAGCTGTACAAATGCCGCAGTTTTTGTGTGGCTGTGTCTTTAGTTGAAAGCCCAGTGGCGACCTGCTCATCTCTCATCAGAATAATATGCTAGGGGCGGACTGGCCATGTATGTTCTGGGGAATCACAGAACAGACGATCGTCCTTATTATTATTTCGTTTAAACCAATTATTTAAATGTGATTGTTAAATTCGGCATCATGTAAGTTGCGCTGACAGGTCCACACACTGCTTCCCCGCAGCGAGGCTTCCCCCCCCCGTTGATAATTCACGATCGTCGGCACGCTGATAAAATGGCACTTCATATCAAAAAGGTTGCCGACCCCTGGGCTACACTGACCCCAACCACCTGAGGTCAAGAGGTCAGAGCCTAACATGACCCAATGAGGCTTCAGCTACTAGAACTCAAGCAGAGATGAAGAGCAGGTTCAGGTCTTGT
>NW_011369096.1:785196-794480 GCF_000735185.1 Notothenia coriiceps | reverse complement strand
CGTGTGCCTTGGCAGTCTGATTGGCTAGAGCTTGTACTGGCATATGATTTGATTGGCTTACGCTTCCGTCGAAGCTTGAAAAGTTGAACTTTTCTCAACTTTTGAAGCGAGCAACGGAGGCAAAGCGCCGCGAGGGAACCACAATGCAGTTTGACAAAGCGTGACGTCACCCCATTCAAAGTGGACCTAATGCTAATTACATTTCATACTGCTTATACTTATAATAATATGAGAGGGTTCACTTATAAGTGTATTTCTATTTTGTATTGGCAAATTACAAGCTAACTGAATCTGTAACCCAACTAAAGCTGTAAAATAAATGTAGTGGAATAAATTACAATCTTGGCTTTCAAAATATAGTGGAATAGAAGTGTAAAGTAGCATCAATTAAATATACAACTACGTCGAAATGTATTTAAGTACAGTACCTGAGTAAATCTAATCTAATACATCCCACCACTGTGGATCAGATATTGCTGTGTGTGTGGCTCTGAGCTACAAGCAGTGTGTATTTCTGTAAGCAAGCGCACCTGCACCCTGATCATTTACATAGAGGTGTGAGGTTAAAAGGGAAACACTGTCGACAACAAACTCCTACAGACTGCAGCATCTGTGTGAGAGCTGATGTCTGTCTCTGTGGGATCTTCCTCCAATGCCTCAGGAATTGCAAATTTGACCTTGCAGGTTGTTTTCTTTTTCTGAATCCCCTCCATATCCACGTTTATGCACCATTGGTCCACGTTATAGCTTTGTGCTCGACTCAGCCTTGCAGGGAGAGGAACACTACGCCAACAGGGACCGTGTGTGTGTGTGTGTGTGTGTGGGGACCTACCTCATGAATAGAGGGATGATGGTTGTGTATGTTTGAGAGGGAGAGAGTGATGACTGGGCAATGTCACCGGGCCGCATTAATCGATCAGCGCTCCCCATGCGCTCGTTGAGTGTGCTAAATAAAAACTGTATGTGGGTCCCTCAGCTGTTGAGAAAATCCTCCTCCTAAGTAGCTTTACAGTTAACACATCCTGTTGTGCCAAAACTGAAACAACTGAAACGTTGACTTTAATTAAATGTATTATGTCAACACATTTCACAGAACTGTATTAGGTTAGTTGAAAGCAACAATATGAAATTGAACCTACAATATCTTTAATTTAAACGTATAATAATTGCTTTCATTTAACCTAAAACAGTACCTCTTTGTCGCTTCTCCATCCTGTCCTGGAACACTCTCTTTATCTCTCTAGTTGTTTATCTTCCCCCCCCACTCTCTCTGTCCTCTCTGATCTCAGTGTTTTGCAGGAGCTAATCGCTGTGTTGTGTTTTGTTATGATAGCAGGGCCTCTAGCTACCACAGACACCGTGGAGAATCCATACCGGAGAAGTTGAAGGCGGCTTTATTATCTCGGCGGGACGATCTGTTGTGGGCGAGTGCTAGACTATCACGGCCGGTCATTACTGCCTTGCTCAAGGACACCAGTAAAGAAATCTAAGGGATTTGAACTTGCATGTGGGCGCATGTGAATTGTCTTTCCCGCTGGTGTGTCCAATCTGCTTCATGCAACCCACCTGCGACCCTGCCAGGAGAGATAACTCACTGTCAATATTTATTAAACTCAGACTGCATCCATAGAACACACTCACACTCTCCCACACACACACACTCACACACACTCACTCACTCGTTATTCCCTCATATTGCTCACTGTCACACTCAAATGCACACATAGGCCTACTCCAATCTGAACGTTCTCTGTCACACCACACCACTTCCTACCCCCCCACTCGCACCTATTTCCCTGCATACAGATGTCCACACACACACACACACACACACACACACACACACACACACACACACACACACACACACACACACAGAAATAGATGCTTGCACTTCCTGTATTAGTATTCAGGGTGTTCCCCCACTATCTGAGTGTATGACACATGCCTGGTGGCCTATGGGAGCAGAGAGGCCTGTATCGCTAATGGAATACAACTCTCGCACATAAAGAAGAACACCCACACTTGAAGAATATCAATATACTGAAATGCACATCATGAATGCTGGTCTGTATGGGTCTCTTTCAGGGACATGTAGAGGAGAAGATAAAGGGTTAAGGAATGGAGGAGGGGAGTAAAGGGTGATCAGATTGGCTTCCGTTTGGTGCATAGTTTCTGCTGGTCTGTATTAGTATTTACTTGTTCTTTAGGGGATGTAAAACAAAAGTCTGGCTTTGTAATAACGAAATGCAGTTATTGGCATGAAGTCAGACATTTTTCGGACACAAAATGATAGTCAAAGCTGTCAGAGAGCCTCCGTGATGAGCTTCTTTATAACATATGCTAAACAGAGCACACGCTCCTATGCTAGTATTCTCTCTGCTGCTATCATATTGCTATCACTATCCGTCAACTGTCATGGATTAGATGTGCCTTTACAATCAAGGGAGACCGGCTGCAACTGATGTCCAGTGGTTTCACTTTTCTGGCCTTTTCACTGCCATGCAATTCATTGTAAACATCTGGAATCTGGAATAACGGGAGGAATATAGGGTCAAACTTCCTAATTTGATTCTTTTTTCGTACATTTTTTAACCCAATAAGGTTTCCAAATGAATCTTGAGCATTAACATGTCAGCCCTACAATATACATAACGTTCATAACATGCTGTTTACACGCGTGTGTGAGAGTTTCATCTGGGGTTATGAGAACGTAAGTGGACTAATTGTAGGATGTAAGTGTGGAGTAAATGGAGGATTGTGGACAGGAAGCAGAGGAGTCTTTACAAATAGGATTCTAATGTTATTCACCCCAGCAACAGGGTTGCCAGATAATCCTGCTAATATCCCCCTCTAGCAGAGGCAGCCAAATCCCCCTCCTATGGTGTAAGCTGTTTAACCTGCAACTGTCACGTTCCCTCTCTCTTCTCAGGCGTTCATTATGTCTCACACTCATTGGAATAATTTCTTCATCCTTTATTCGCTTTCACATTTCGGCTCTAACATTTGGTAATTGAAATATTTCAAGTTAAAATTGTCAAATGAGTATCTCTTTCCTCATTCAAAGCTGAGTGAGTCTCAGCAGAGATGGAAGACAGACACACTAATTTAGCTCGGAGGATGTCATTTAGAATCATTTCCTCACATTTCATCCTTAAAAAGCCTTAAATGCTTATTCAGTGTTCAGCTGATTCAGAAACAATGTCTCAACGATAATAACTTAAAACAATTATTTTATTCTTTTGTCTGCTATATATATATATATATATTCTCACTAATCAACTGTTAAATTAACACAGCTCTCAACATGGCCAAGAGCTAACAGCGCTAACAACTTCAACAGTGCTGACAGAGCATTTAACCTGAGGGTCGGTACCAAATTATTTGAACAAGAGCGAGGCTAATTTTCAGGTCCATAATACTAATTTCCACTGGCTTTCAGATTCAGTGTTGTTCACCCACTTTGCTCTATATAACATGAATGAACAATTCAAGATGGAGAACTAAAGTGATCCCTGACCTTTCTCCTCTCAAACTCAACACAAAATACAATACAATACAATATTTAATTCTCCATCTTGGCAAGACTTGAGCAGTAAAACACATATTAGTGCCAACCAACTTCCTCCTGACTGCTTTTCTGTTTTGTTTTGTTTCTTTGTTTTTTTCCTTTTTTTTTGGTCTACCCTCCCTCCCAAATGTAAAGCGTCTTCGGGTTCAATAAAAGCGCTATAGAAATATAATTTATTATTATTTTAGTGATATCTGGATCTCAAGTAAAATATCCATGAGATGATCTCATTTAATGCAAGTTGCTATATGTTTGTACTTCAGTATATGCATTTTTACATGATGATGACTACATTCTGTTTATTTCAGCATTACTTTTGTTGTTGTTCATTAAGATGCGCACCCCCCATGGCATCATAAAAACGTTTAGATTTTTCACATACATTGGTAAACTTCGAATCCACACTTTTGTTTTTGATCCGTTTAAGACCCCATTTACACGCATACGAAACGCAAACAAACCGAATACAATAAAAAAAGTCTTCCGTTCACATGAAAGCGCCGGAGACGCTGTAGTACATATGCTACTGACCATGCTACAGCAGTGAGCAGCAGAGGTGGGGAGAGGCGGGGCTATGGCTTCATCGTTATCAGGAAATGATCGTATAGGGCGTACACTCTGAGCCGTTTGGCCCCCAAGAGCGTTCCGTTTGCAGATCTATCCAGCTTGGGACCCGTTATCGTTTGCGGGGTCAGTTTCCGCGGTTCCGTTTCGGTCTAGTGTGAACGAACGGGCTATACGAAAGAGAAAAGTAGCGGATACAACCGTTTGCGTTCTCGTGTAAACAGCACCTAACATAATAAAGTCAGAAGTGAGAATGTGTGTTAAAGCCGCCCTTTGAGCGGTGGGAGATCAAATGTTGTGGGATTCAAAGTCGACTGCAACTGTGTGGTTCTTTCAAAGTAGTGCAAACAAGAACTTGTACTTTTCAGAAGCTACTTAGACATAGCTAGATCTCTGTTTGTCAGTTAATAAAGCATTAATGCTATGTTATGTTAAAATGGCTCTGTTGACAGAATGATTATGCCAGGGGAAGTTGGTGTTGTTGAGTCCACAGGGGTATGTGTGTAATTTATATTCTTTGCTCACCCCTAGGTGAGAGGGCTGATTAGCATCAGTGATTAGGTATTTATGAGGCTCTGCTAATCAGCCACATAAACACCTCCGCTGAGTTATTTCAACATCTTTCTTTTAGAAGTTTCAAGGAGAGGAAGGCACTGCTGTTTTGTTTTTTTACGACATTGACATTTACCAATTTATATGTTCAGATAAACACTGGGTCCTAAAAATCAATCTGACATTGAACAATTGTGATTTATTTTTCTCCATAAAATAATGCTGGCTGGAGACAGATGGAGCTCAAATGAAGCGGTGAATTTTTTCGATAAAGACTTGAAATTGAGGAACCACAGTTGAGCAACTCAGGTTTAGTCAGAGTGGTTTAGAAAACACAGCAGAGTGTAGACAAACAGCTCTTACAAGTTGTGTGTTTCTGTAAGTATTCTCCCAAAGCAGACCCACTGCTGGGCTTACACATCGCTGCTATTGATTATCTCATTAACAAACACACACACCTAGCCGTGCTCTCCACTGCGCCGATTGGAAACTTCTAGACGTTCTCTATCGAGCGGTGGACTTTTCTCTCTTTTCCTTTTTTTCCTTCCTCCTCCCCTTGCTCTCTTTCTCGCTCATCCTTCACTTCCTTGACTCTCTCTCCCCCCTGTCTTCCCTTCCTAATGAAAGGAGGAGATAGAATCTCAGGGCCAGCTCATTAAAACATACTCCCAATTAACTGTCAACCTTCTCACCACAGACAGATGGAGGGAAAGCAAAGAATGTATGGAGGGATGGAGGAGGGGACGTGATGCGTGGAAAGAGCAGAATATATATTAACAAATTGCTATAGCTTAAGGAAGAAATAAGTGTGTTTTTTGAAAAATACAAAGATACTGTGTGTCTGTATGAGAGTGGGAGAAGGAAGAGGACAGTTAATTAAGTACAGTTTATGAACACTGCCAAGTCTTAATGACCTGTCTTTGTTTTATCAGCCACTTGGAGATGATTAACGCCACAAAAATGTGTGTTTGCCCACGAGTCCGTGTGTGTGTGTTTAAGACAGTGTAAGCCATCACTGCTTGAATGGTTGAGTCATTTGTCTGTTATAGCTTAATTTTAAAATAACTCTGACCGTCAGGGTTGCTTCTGGCGGCAGAGCCAATAAGACTCGGGCCACGGGAGCGTTTAAGGAGCTGCAGCCAGAAAGGTTTATGGCTCTCTCTCACACACTCTCAATTTCTGACCAATCAGACTTAATGGCACTCCACTGTGATGTGTAATAGGCAGAGTGGCAGCTACTTGAAATGATAAAGGCTGATAAAATAGTTTTCGTCTTAAACCATTTCTTTTATTGATTATAGAGCAAAGGGAAATGAGTGGGGTCATTTTAAACTGAGTGGCAGTCACTGCACAGCAACTTTATTGACACCCAGTGAGTGAGGTATAAGAAAGAAATCAATAAGAGATGATTTAAAAATAAGGACAGTGAGAGAACAGGATATGCCTACATCTCATCTAACTGTCATTCTGTTTTATTGACAAAAAAACTGCACTTATTCTGGAAGGACACCTGAATCCATATCTTTTGTATTTATTGAACCAAAACACAGACTGTTTTTAACAACATGTGATCCAGAATTTGGTGCATTTGGGGATTGAAGTGGCATTGACAATATCCAGTCAATTTAGCCAATAAGAAGGCCACCGTTTGTTAGCATGAGCAACCTAGCTGCTACGTTAGCACCAGGGTAGCTGTTTCGTTAGAGAGACAACAACAAACCATATTAACTCCACTAAGTACATTCATGATACATTGAAACATGTTCTATTACACAGTGACTGTTAGGGAAAGTGAAGTTACATCTCCTCTCGTACAACCCCTCTGCTGCCTGCTTCACTCAGATAAGCTGTCAATCATTACATTCACCCCTACAATATGACATAACTTATTAAAACCAACTTGAATGTTGAGAATACTTGAACATACACTGCTGTGATCAAAACATCATACAATAAAAAAAGATATACATCAAAAATAAATGACGATAGTTTCAATTTGTGGCAGAAGCCTTCTTTGAGACAAGTGTTTGATATGCACACAGATCTGTTAGTTTTGCAAATCCATCTGCAAATATGCAGAGAATAGGGCTTTATTACTTATATTGCAGGGGGTGATCAAATGTTTCTGTTTTTTTCTTTTTCTTTGTCAGTATTTCGTTTTAAATCGTATCCAGTGCAATATGCGTTTTGTATTATTAAATAACGGTAAGATCGTGTGTGTGTGTGTGTGTGTGTGTGTGTGTGTGTGTGTGTGTGTGTGTGTGTGTGTGTGTGTGTGTGTGTGGCTCTCCATGTGTGTGTGTGGCTCTCCATGTGTGTGTGTGGCTCTCCATGTGTGTGTGTGGCTCTCCGTGGGTGTGTGTGTGTGTGTGTGGCTCTCCATGTGTGTAAGAGAGAGCTGAGAGCAATGAAATGAATATGAAACTAAAAAGGATAGATGAGTGGGTGTTTTAAATATTTTGGGAAAAGAAAGGAGGCTTGCTGGGACTGAATTTCTCTTTGCTCGCTGACTGAAACAAAACACTCACTGATGTATAGCTAAAAGCTATGAAGATAAACATGAGCAAAGCACTAATAAACAGTAAACACAAAGGCTGATGGGAATACAAGAGTGAATAAATTAACCACACTTTCTGTGGATTTGATTCTATGTACTTAAACCTTCAGAGAGATATCCTGGAGTTGAAAATCGCAGAGAAAGAGGAGAGTGTTGACTCTGATTTCTCCTGACAGTTTCCTGTCCTGCATGCCCTCAGGGGGTGTGTGTGTGTGTGTGTGTGTGTGTGTGTGTGTGTGTGTGTGTGTGTGTGTGTGTGTGTGTGTGTGTGTGTGTGTGTGTGTGTCACTGGCTCCTTTGGTCGATCTTTCCTAACATATGTCTGCTGTCTCCATGGTAACGTGATACACCAGAATCACAGTCCACCTGAGGTTGTGACTTTCTCTGAGGAGAGGAAAGGCTCTGCAGCTCCGTCACAGGTTCACTTTAATGCTGTCCTCCTAACTCAACGTTTATTAAGAAACAAAGTCAGACACATCATTATATCGGCTCTTTCTGTTGTGAATTTAGTAAATCTGCGAGCATGTGAACTCATGGGCTTGGTTTTGATTGTGTACTGACGAGAGGATCGATGTTATTGATTCATGTTTTCTAAAGAAGAACATCAAAGTATGTTGATAGGAGTGCTCCTGCATGTACACATAGTTGTATAAAGCTTTGTGTGTCTGCAGAGAGAGCTGCATGAAGAGTTTGAACTGATCTGGGAGTTGGAGAGAAGAGACTGAACAAGACCTGAACCTGCTCTTCATCTCTGCTTGAGTTCTAGTAGCTGAAGCCTCATTGGGTCATGTTAGGCTCTGACCTCAGGTGGTTGGGGTCAGTGTAGCCCAGGGGTCGGCAACCTTTTTGATATGAAGTGCCATTTTATCAGCGTGCCGACGATCGTGAATTATCAACGCGGGGGGGGAGCACAAAGTTTTAGCCATTGAAAATTACTGTTTGTTTTAGCTTTTATTTTTATTTTGTTAAACATATNTCAGCAGAGATGGAAAAAGTACTTACGCAGCGCCAACACAGCGGCGTGCGTTGAAGCTTGTCGGTGGGCGTGTCTGAAGCTCGACCAGCAACCAATCACTGTGATTGGTTGCTGGTCGAGCTTCAGACACGCCCACCGACAAGCTTCAACGCACGCCGCTGTGTTGGCGCTGCGTAAGTACTTTTTCCATCTCTGCTGACGTCAAAGAGCGTGCATGCTCAGATGTGCATAAAGCTAGACAAACAATTACATATTTATAATAAATACCGTAATTTTCGGACTATAAGGCGCACCTGAATATAAGCCGCAGCAGCTAAATTGAATGATGTGTATATATAAGCCGCACTGGACTATAAGCCGCAGGTGTTTTAATGTTTAATTACCATATGTAAGGGTTCGTGCACAGAGGGGATTGTCGGGAAAGAGATGGCTGTTTGAGGAAGCTCCCATTTATTAACATTTCAACAAACAAGTTGCATATTTGCATAACGTATTCAAGTGTTACCATTTAGTGCAATAGTAGCTACAGAACATGTACTGTGCTGTGTAAACTGTACTGTATCACATAGCGTTTCAGACACACAAACTTTTCAACTTTCAAACTTAAACGGTGCGCTCCCAGCGCACGTACCGGCAGTGATCTACAGCAGTGGTTTTCAACCAGTGGTACGGGGACAAACTGTCTCGCTCTCGTAATGTCTGTCTGTCTTGCTCTCGTTCTGTCTCTCGTACCACTCTCGGTTCCACTTTTACTTTTGCGCGCTACCTGTCTCACTCTTTTCCGGCCTCCAGCTTTTCCTGCTGGAACCCGCCGCTTAAAGGTGGGGGGCGCGGACCGGCCATAGAGCCATAGAGTTAAAGGTGGTGGACTGTAACCTGTAAAATCCATAGATTTAGGAGGTCCCCTAGTGGCCGTTAGCTGTACAAATCCATAGATTAGCCGCAACGTTACATAAGCTGCAGCGTCGAAAAATGGGAAAAAAGGCGCGGCTTATAGTCCGAAAATTACGGTAATCAAGGAAGTGTTTTCTACGGTCCACAAAAAGGACAAACCCTTGGAGAGA
>NW_011369096.1:779765-785167 GCF_000735185.1 Notothenia coriiceps | reverse complement strand
TGTCTCTACTTTAAAGAGTCCTCTCCTGCTGATGTTCAGGTGTATATCAGTATGTAGTATCTCTACTTTAAAGAGTCCTCTCCTGCTGATGTTTAGGTGTATATCAGTATGTAGTGTCTCTACTGGGACATGTCTCCATGCTTTAATGTTCAAAAGCTCTTTATTTTCTCACACTACCTGCAGCACATATTTTCACCCTCTGTCTGAAACCAGAGACCAGTCTGCTCTGATTGGTTAGCTGGCCTGCTCTGTTGTGATTGGTCCCGTACTTTCATCAGAGGGGTTGGTGTTTGGGAGAGAAACTGCCTCTGGAGGGAACTTTGGGATTTTAGAATTTTGCTGACTTTGTATATGCACACAAACCATGTAAAAAACTACAGGAAAGGGGACGTCCAAAAAACACAATAGCGTCCTTTTAATTGCTACCCCTTGCTTCAGTCTCGCTAAAACAATCAAATGATTGTTTTGTTGTGTTGATGCTTTACTTTGCTAGGGGAAACAAATCAATGACCACCTCAGTATGAGCCAAACCAAACCAACTAACATATCAATTAGTAAAGCAAAAGAAAGCTTTGCTTCAGCATATCAAGACTCCACATGGATGCTTAAGCAAGGCTTTTTGATAATTGGAGCACAGATGGTGTGTAACAGCTACAAGCCCATCAACCAGCCAGGAAGGACAGCTTTCTTCAATGAGAAACAAACTACGTCTGCAGCCAGGCCTACTGGAGTTTATTTTCGCAATTGGCAGAAAAAACTATTTGTCACACTTGTTTGCAGCAAACAAAACAAAGATGCATTATTGGTATAGCAAAATAAATCATACTTTCTGCCAAAGTGTACTTTCTTGACCCAGAATGTGTCATTTGATGCGTGTCAAAACAGCAGTCCTTATGATTTTTTATGAAGACCCACCCGACCCCAACCCGGTGTCCTACTTTGCAGCTTTGATGGTCGTCAATACTCCAGGAAAGCAGTGCTTGTTTTCAGCATTGTTTCTTGGATTGGTACATCCCAGCTACTGTACCTTTCGTCTAGTGAAAGCATATTTTCTTCTGTTGGCTTGGTGCTGTCACGATGGATGAGGAAAAACCTTTTGTGGAGGTATAAAACATCCATACTTATACCGGCAGCAGGCATAAAGATAATATAAAGGGAGATTTCCTGGTGAGTCACAGCTGGAGACCCCGTTCTGCGGAAAGTGAGATAATCCACAAGTATTTATTGTGTTTAGGGCAGCACTCAAAATGAAATGTACAATACACTTAAGCCCCTTTAGCACCATACGAATATATTGACACAGATTTGAACACTTCTGTTCCCTGGTTAGACTTCCTCTAAGGACTTTCTACAGACTCCCTGACTCTTGTTATTTGCAAACTAAGTGTAAGTGTTTATTCTTATGTATTTAATGTAAATTCTTCCAACTATTTTAAAGAAACATCATCACAAATATCAATTGGTGGACTCAGTCAATGGAAGTAAAAGACATTACCAACACGATACATTATCCGAAGACCATGAATGTCTAATTAGATATTTTACAATAAGGTGAAAACGTTGTTTGTTGTTGGCGCTCAAATTAGAAGTCAAGAGAATCCACAAAGTCAGTATGATTCATCCTGATGATCATGATTGTACCTTTGTAATTTTCTGGCAGTCCGTTGAGATATTTTATTCCATATCAAAGAAGTAGGTTGGCGGACGCTGCCATGATACTGTCTGGACTAAGATACTTGTCAAAACTGGTGATAGTATAGATATGAAACTCGACTTTTAGTTCTTAATACAGTGGTGAAGTAAATGAGACCTAAAACCCGGAAAATACTTTTAACACCTTTCGGTTCCCTTGTTTTAAAGTCAACATTTTTTTCAACATGTTTTTAATTAGAAGCCTGAAATAAGATCTGTGGTAAGAAGCCTACGTCATTTTCAAGTTTTGTTGGACGACATAAAATATGTCAGTAAATACCCGTGAATGTCAGAAGGTTCTATGTGTCATAAAAACGGCGGTTGCTAACAAGTGACTATTTAAACTACTGAACGTCATCAAGCCAACACAAGTTTGCCAATAGCTTAGTGCTGGTGATGCGCAGCCATGCGAGTGCATAGCTTTTTATTCCTGCCGATTGCATCGCATCAAAAATCTGAAAGTTGTGTAAATATGTGGAGATTAAGCTGCTGAAAAAAATTTGTAGAATTCATAAACGTTTGTTAGGTTAATTTTCTGCAATATACTGAAATCCATCAGGGAAGTCCTGTTGCCTTTCGACGAGGGAGACCTTTACGTTGCTATATTCCGGGTTGGCCTATACAATTACATCATCACTGCACCACTCTCTATGGTTCATCTAGCCAGTAACTTTGTTCTCAGCAATAAAGTGTCACGTCCTTTCTGCTCTGCATATTATCTGCATATTGTTTCCCTAAACTGGCAGTCTTTTCTAACTTTTCTGGGACAACACACTAACCTTTCCAATGGATCAGGGAGGAAAAGTTATGGCGAGGGAACGTGAAAGTAATTTACTGAAATCAATTCTGTCGGACCCTTCGGTAGCTTGTTAACTTGAATTTGTTTTGTATTTTCAATACGTCATTCTTCTTGGAACTGTGTGTCTTTTGCTGTCTGGTGAGCAGAGTGTTGCTCACTGTTTGTTAAAGGCACTATAAATACACTGGCCTCAACTTGATTTGAAAGACGGAGATTGACTGTTGGAATAATCAGTGGAGTGGATGTCTGCAGACCCTTGATGATCGATTGTTCCTCGGGCCTTCTGGTTGCCATGGAAACTCTATCCTCATTATAAAGAATTGGCAAAGTTTACAGCACAGAAAACTCAAGAAAGGTGGAATGAACAAAGGAACAAGGAAACGAGTCAAAAGGGGCTAAAATGAAAGTGTGTGCCACAGTTAACTCAGAATTGTATTTTAGGGGGTGTGGCCTCACTATTTAAGCCCCTCCCACTTGCTATTCATTTCTCTAAGTCTGGCTAAAAAAGGGGAATTTTTAGCAGTTGTACTTTATTGTTGTCCAGAAAAGTGGAAAGTCCCTCATGAAATTGTGTATATTGAAATATGCTTTACTTACACTTAAGTTTAAATTCCAAAGATAACTTGAATTAGAGGCCCAATTCCAAACCGGCCTGACACCCTTCCTCTTTTACCCACTTACACTCCGTTTGCACGTCCGGTCCGCCACATTTACTGCTGTTTCAAAACAACTAGTGGTTAGTGGGTTATTAAACATTTCAACAGCGAGTCTGCATCGGTCCGGACTGCTGCCATACTGCATGTCACGAAACGAGCTATACACAAATAGTTTCACGCAAAATAAGAAAGACATTTAATATTGTCATACAGGTTTAACACCTTCAAGATTACATCGTATTTTCATTTTCTTTACTCAGGATCATATATACACATGCAAATATTGTTACTCTCTTCAATTAAAATGTGATTACCATTTAATCAAAATGCAAATGAGGTAACATGTTTTAGTTTGCAACACAGATGTTCTCAAATGTTACTCTGAGGGCGGACTGACGTTAGCCTTGTGTTCATAGTCTGCTTGATTGTATACATTTTGACATACCTAATGTTTAAAAAAAACAAGGGTCTATGACCACCTCTCTCCCTTTGCAATGTCCTACGCTTATCCACTCTCACAATAAATCTTTACCATGACATTGGAGGTCCTGAATTCAACTCCACTAGATCTGGCCTATGGTGACAAAATAACAACAACATGTCTTTTCAAAGTAAGTTCAGCCTTGCTTGTTTAAGTCTGCTCAGCGTGAGCGATTTACTGTCCCTAAATGAACAGAAGGCGTCCTTGTGTGCTGAAGTATTCCCAGAAAGGCTGAAGTAAAGTGTGGTGCACTTACAGAGGCTGTGTGGTGTCCTCTTTCATTTGTTTTATTTTGTTTTTACATCCAGTGTGAATCCGTCAGAATCTGTTCAAAGGTCCTGAGTCAGTCTTTCTTTTCTACTCCGCCTTGATAAATTCACACGGGACAACTGAGTTTGGAGACGGCTTCCTGGAAATGATGGTTTACCCATGTATTGTTTTGTTTGGTACAGAGGCCATGGAGGGAATGTCTTAAAATGATGGCTGAATTTACTGATTGAGGTGTTTTACCCACCAACTTTTTGAATCTGTTTTGATTATTGTCCATTAAGCAGTCTTTAAACACTGCCAGAGCCCTTACCGTGTTCCCGTTAGTGTTTACTTCCTGTCTGTCTTCTTCTGCTGATTTCTCTGTCCTCCAGCCCTCTGTCCTTCTCTTTAGCTCGTTTTCTTTCTTTCCTTGGAGCTTGCAAGAAACAACGTCTGAGGGCTTCTTAACATTTAACAAACTATGAATGTGTCATACCCATTGAACGGGAAAAACTCAGCTACCTGACGATATGAACAATTTTTATCAAATCAAAACACAAGTCTAACGCTGAGCCTCTGAATTAGCACTAAGAGAAAGAGTGCTAACGCAATTAGCACATACTGTAACTCACGGTATAAATATGTTATACTTCATCGGATCTGCACAAACAAGATATCATCTGAAAGCTGAGATTCCACATATTCCAATGGTATAAGTATCATCACTGTGTGACCGGAACTCACCGCAGAGAAGGCAAAACCAGACAACACACAACTTAGCTTTACGGAGCCAAAACGCTAAACACGTCTTAGCTTTGCTGTTTTCTGATCAAAGTTGTTTTCAATGGCATTAAAACGCATAAAACGCTGCTGAAGGTTAATCCATCCATGTCTTTGTGTCACTTTTTGAAATGATTACTGATAATCCATCATAACATTTATGTCAAGTAAAAGTGTATGAGAGCTGTAACCCAGCTTCCGGTTTTGGGCCTGCTGGCTGCGCATCACTCTCATTCACCAATGGTAATGTTTAGATGGATTTTAGGAACTTCCTCTCGATTCCATTGGCTCTAACGGTTAAAAAGAGATGTCAATCATGAAAATCGACCGAGGGGGGCCAGAGATATTGAAAATGCACCCAGAAGTGTTTTTTTTCTTTTCTAAATCTCTCTAAAAAGGTAAAATGTCACTTGTTTTTCATCAATCTTGATACAGGGTACTTATTATATGTTATAGTTTGGATTCCTAAAGCTTTTAGTCTACCATCCCATCATTCAAGGGTGGTTTTCACTATAAGTAATGTTTATTTTTGGACGGACACTATAATTTACATTGTTTTACCATGTTCAATCTGAATTTACTTTAAAATAAAAACATCTATATTGATTCTGACTTTTCTACATCCAAATCACAGGTTTATCATTGCTTTGAGAAAAAAGATTATTAATTTACCCATTTTAGAAGGGAAGATATGGTCATTTTTCTGGGAATTAAATCTTCGAGCCTGAGGCCTGAAAAACAGGCT
>NW_011369096.1:773467-779704 GCF_000735185.1 Notothenia coriiceps | reverse complement strand
TATACATATTGATGAGAACTGTTGGAATAACTTAAAATCTGAACTTTTTTGAAAGTTCCTTTTCATGAAATTAACTTTACACACTGTCAATCTCCGAATTGTGTTGGACACTGATGTAGTGACAGTTAGTCTATCCATGAGAACACAATGACCCATATTAGAATTGTCTGCAGCTTTGTGTATTTAAGTGTTTTCTCAGAGAGAGTACATTTTATTTTCTGTTTGAATACAGCCACTAAAACCATATTAGATATGGGATTTTTAGTCAGTAAATCCGCATGGTTGTTTTATGTGCTTTGGCTAGGCCTCCAATTTATTTTTTGTAATATGCCAGGGGACGGGACATTTCTGACTCATCTCTAAACAGTAGACCAGGGGCATCCAAACTTTTTTCACCGAGGGCCAAATACAGAAAAAGATACGAAGGGCTGGGTCACTCACTAATCGTTTATTGCCTCATAAGTTCTGTTATAAATTGGAAAAGTCAATCCAATGTCAATTATTCTTGATACTTGAAATACTTTAAGAAAAAAACAGCCTCTATCATAGCTCTCCATAGGGTTTCATTTATTGTGTTGGCAGCTCATTCCTTAAAACAGAAGCTTCAGATTGCTGATAATAAGAGGAAATATGAAGGGGAGATTTCAAGGTTGTTATGTGAGTTTCTTATTGGGCTTTTTTCTTATCAACTTGTTTTCAACTTTAATTGACTGAATATATTTGAGAATGGGGCTTACACATGAATACTGAGTATATACATGAGTATATACATGAGTACTTAAGAAGTACAGTAAGACAAGCAGAAGTTTATTATACTTAAGTCATTATACTTTTTTAATTTGCTGAGTGAGGGCCGATTCAAAATGGTCCGCGGGCCGCAGTTTGGACACCCCTGCAGTTGACCAATCACAACAGAGTCCACCAGCTAACCAATCAGAGCAGACTGGGCTCTAGTTTCTGGCGGAGGGTGAAAAGAGGTGCTGCAGTACATCAGACTTAGTTTTATAACAAGAATAAAGTTAAAATGTTGATGATCAAATTAATTAACCATTACAACACAACTGTTAATTGACTATTTCATGTTTTACTAAGGGAATTTTTTTCTCCTATTAACCTCTTTATTTTTTCTTTAACTAAATATTTCTCCAAACTATGGGGATCATAGTGCCTTTTTGTCCTAGTCGCAGGCTTTGGTAACTTCTTATACCAGTGCAACAAAGAAGACCATTTTAATAATTCAGTGCTGCACAGTGCGATTTGCTTGCTGTCAATCAGCTGACAACGGCAGAAAGGGATGGATGTGTCGCTGAGAAAATAATCCCTCACAACATGTCACCTTACAGACTTTATGTTCGCGTGTGGCTCTGTTAGCGGGGGCAGCAGGTAATTTATTTTTGACACGGTCAAATTGTTATCCTAAAAGGTGATGAAATTAGTGGATGTCAAGTGCAATAGAGAACCGCAGTGACGCGTCGTAAAAACCCGGACGTAAGTTAGCATTTTTAGTAGGGCCGGGACTCGATTAAAAAAATTAATCTAATTAATTACAGGCTTTGTAATTAATTAATCGCAATTAATCGCATTTTTTATCACATATAAATATTTGACCTGAGAACAGTGAGAAGCAATTTTTTTCACATGGATTTTAGTATACCATTGAATAATGACTGAATACATAAGCTTAAGCAACAAAACATTGTTTATTTTTTTCAAGGATGTACTTAACCAAGACCAACAGAAAAGTGCAATTTTTGCCATAAAGTGTAGCAATAGCATATTTAGGAATATAGTACATTTCAGAGATTCAGGTAGGTAGTAGACCTTCTGTAAACTATAACACTTTGTTTTTTAAGTATAACACAATACTTTCAAGTACATTCAGAACATTGGAAACCCTGACTATTAGAAAACATCTCTCTGTTGCTTCAGAGGCCATAACAGACTTTGTTGATTTACCAACAGTTGATTTAAAAAATCTAATCAATTTCAGTCCAACTCTCTCAATAACCTTGGCCAAAACAATAAACAGTTCAACATAAAGTGCCAGTTGCACCAACAACATAATAAATAGTTCAACATAAAGTGTACTGTACCATTTAAAATAAAATAAAAAAGTGCCAGTGATTGACCTCAATCCCTCCNCTTCAAAGAGCGTGCATGCTCAGATGTGCATTAAAGACTGAGCATGAACAACTTCAAATAATGATATACCGTAATTTTCGGACTATAAGGCGCACCTGAATATAAGCCGCAGCAGCTAAATTGAATGATGTGTACATATATAAGCCGCACTGGACTATAAGCCGTAGGTGTTTTAATGTTTAATAACCATATGTAAGGGTTCGTGCACAGAGGGGATTGTCGGGAAAGAGATGGCTGTTTGAGGAAGCTCCCATTTATTAACATTTCAACAAACAAGTTGCATATTTGCGTAACGTATTCAAGTGTTACCATTTAGTGCAATAGTAGCTACAGAACATGTGCTGTGCTGTGTAAACTGTACTGTATCACATAGCGTTTCAGACACACAAACTTTTCAACTTTCAAACTTAAACGGTGCGCTCCCAGCGCACGTACCGGCAGTGATCTACAGCAGTGGTTTTCAACCAGTGGTACGGGGACAAACTGTCTCGCTCTCGTAATGTCTGTCTGTCTTGCTCTCGTTCTGTCTCTCGTACCACTCTCGGTTCCACTTTTACTTTTGCGCGCTACCTGTCTCACTCTTTTCCGGCCTCCAGCTTTTCCTGCTGGAACCCGCCGCTTAAAGGTGGGGGGCGCGGACCGGCCATAGAGCCCATAGAGTTAAAGGTGGTGGACTGTAACCTGTAAAATCCATAGATTTAGGAGGTCCCCTAGTGGCCGTTAGCTGTAAAAATCCATAGATTAGCCGCACCGTTATATAAGCCGCAGGGTCGAAAAATGGGAAAAAAGGCGCGGCTTATAGTCCGAAAATTACGGTAAGTTATTTGAAACTGGATTTCTGGGATTTTGTCAATGGTTACATTCTAATCATCTCAAATGGTGTTTTTCTGGTTCAAAAGTTTACTTACTTTTGAACACACTCATACATAACTTTTAGGTCTTTCTTTGTGTGAATACTGTGTTCTTGATAGAACCAAAGTATTGTCATATTAGCATTAAAGTAGAGCATCAGATAAATGTGAAGTGTGGTACCTTTTTGAAGAGCAGGGAGTCGTCCATGTGCTCTGCGTAGACTGAGGTGAGTCTGTACTGGTTCTCGGTGGTGATATCGATCTGATATCCGGTCAGGACGTAGCACACTGTGCGGAACTCCTGAATCTTCCTCTGAAACACTTCCTTCAGCCTCTGGTTTCTGAGCTCCAAGCTCTCCATCTGCTTACGCAAATCTGCAACACACACAAAGAAATGGAGAATACATTGGTCATTTGTAACACCACTTATTGTGTATAGTAAGTAACTCAGACTTTCCTCTCTAAGATTCTGTAACACGTGCACAACTTCCTCTCCGCAGAGCTCCACAAGTGCATGCTCAAGTCACTTAGCTAATGTAGCATAGATGGACGGCTCGATATCAAATACACAATCCCTGAGGCCCTCCATCTGCTCACTTAGTGCTAACAAAACACTAAAACACACAGAGTGCTGTAATGCTGACTCTTACAGTCAGCTGCAGAGCTGGGAGCACAGAGATTAATGGAGAGGAGAAGCATGATGGGGGGGGGGGCTGACTTTAATTTGTTGAAAATCTATTTGGGGATAATGACTTTAATTGGAAGACTTGAATTGAGAGGGCAGAGAAATTAGTTTGTATGAGCAAAAAGTCGTTATGGAAGGAATTATGTCTTAACTGCACACAAATGTAAGTGAGTAATGTAAAAATTAGAAATGGTCAAAGCAGTGAGCAGCCCATGTTTCCATGATGTAACTGAAATATTCTCAGAAGATTTGCAACACTGAAAGATCCGAATCTAGCGCCAGACAGCTGGGGCTAACTTTTATCCCCGCTGCCGAGTGAAGTCTCCTGGCAGAGACATCAATAGTCAACATCATTGGATGGCCATTTCTCTGATTTCTGCCAAAAACAACAATTCAATTTGAAAGCTTTTATGTGAACCCAGACATCTCTGGAGGGAGAGCAGCCTCCATCCCTTTCACACATGATGAAAAGTGGACAAATTGCTCAAATTAAATAGCAGTGAGTTTTTTTTTCTCAGTCTTGTTGTGTTCCTATTTTTATTTCTTAGAATTCCTGTCTTGCCCTTTTTCTCATTTCGGCCAATATATAAAAAGTATTAAAAGTGCAGAGCTGAATTTATCTCCCACACACTCCCCCCTGCCTGAGTCGCGTTGGACTCCTTTGTTTACTTCTGTTGGATAGTGACATCACTATGTTACCCTCGCATATCTATTGGCTAGCGCTTCAACACATTGTAAGTAACAGGCTAAGGGGCGTAAGTAGTTGACCAATCACAACAGAGCCGGCCTGCTGGACAGAGGGTAAAAAGAGGCGCAGTATGAGAAAAATAAAGACTTTTTGAACATTAAAGCGTGTAAACATGTCACAGTAGATGCATTAAACACAAATGAACCGGAGAATTAGCATAAAAAAAGCCCCTTTGAAAGCATGTGTTAAAGTTCAACATGAAGAGAATTCATGGCAAATAAAATGCTTACTCAACAAAAACTTAGCCGGCATTGATTAATATTTTCAAGGTCAAAAGAATGTCAGTGTCTCAGATGTGTGTCTGCTTTGATAAGGATCATCCAACAGTCAGTGTAATTTACATTCAGCGAAAACTAACCAGTCAAAACCTCTCTTGTTTTATCACAAACTGATACATCTTATATTCCTTCAGGAGTGGTGCTGCACTTTATGGCTTCTAATCCTGCCTTGATTGATAAGTATTCATCATTCTCCTCTTCATATATCTTAGCCCATGATAGTTTTATCCATCATTATCAAAAGAGTGGATGTCTAGAAAGTATCAACTTAAAGAGTCTGTCTGTGTGCCCGTCTGTCTCCTGGGTGCCTGGGCTTCTCTTGAGTGTCAGTCAGTGCTGATAAATACTGTTTCAAGACTTCAGCATCGTCACAGAACTGTCGCTATATGACAGCTATCAAACTGCCCTGAAAATGGCAGTAAATTCTCAAGGGAGAGCATGAAGCAGACGCTGCTTGTATTGACTGGAGCATGCGGATAAATGGACAGGTAGGCAGGCTAGGAAATTAACATGTAATTTCCTGTATACACACAAATGTTCCAATGTGTGTGTTTGGTTGCTAAATCAAAGCATCTGTGGTGAAAAAGTTTTTTACACTAACTGTCAAGTTTTTAGAAAGTTAGTTACTTCTGACTTTTGCCCTTAATTGGTCTCTATGGATCTGTGCGAGCGGTCTCTTAAAACCTGTCAAGGGCATTTAACTGCTGAGGGAGGGAGGCCCTTATTTATATATTTTGACCAACTTATTTTCCAACCTGAAGTAAGCCCAGAGTATTTATTTTTATCTGTAGCGGAAATTGATTATAGCAGTAAAAGTAGGGGGAATTATGGGCTTGACAGATTAATTTCCAACTCCTCCCCTTGTGAAATTTGATAACATTTTCACTACAATTGCATTTTCTAGTCCAGAGACAAACCCTTAAGACGGGCGGAGTGGCGCAGTGGGCTGTGCGTTCGATCATCAGATCAAGGGGGCGTTGGGGAACTCCAGTTCGAAACCCGCTCCCGCCGCCACTGCGTCACGCCGTTGGGTCCTTGGGCAAGACACTTCCCCCGAATGTGCTCCTGTGGGTATTGTCCACAGTACATGTATGATATCAATGTGTACTTGTAAAGCGCCTTGATGACTTCGAGGTGTGAAGATGTGGCGCAGTGGGGCTGTGCATTGATTATCAGATCAAGGGGGCGAAACCCACCGCTGCTGCGTCTGTAAAGCCGTTGTGTCCTTGGGCAAGACACTTCACCTGAATTCGATCCTG
The DNA here is from genome assembly GCF_000735185.1 of Notothenia coriiceps. Lineage (NCBI taxonomy): Eukaryota > Metazoa > Chordata > Actinopteri > Perciformes > Nototheniidae > Notothenia > Notothenia coriiceps. The sequence goes on along the minus strand of NW_011369096.1, from coordinate 773,741 downwards.
TGGGTATTGTCCACAGTACATGACATGTATGTATGATATGTATGTGTAATGTGTATCTGTAAAGCGCTTTGAGTCATTGAAAAGCGCTATAATAAATATAAGGAATTATTATTATTATTATTAAGACACTTCCAGGCCGAAACAAAGAAAACAATCTCTCATTTACAAAACGCAGTCACGTGTAAAGCTAGGAAGAATAGTATCAATAACAGCCTAATTCATGGGTTTCACAAGTATAAGACAAGGTCCGTCTTTAACCTAGTGGAACATTTGC
>NW_011369096.1:771315-773406 GCF_000735185.1 Notothenia coriiceps | reverse complement strand
AAGAATAGTATCAATAACAGCCTAATTCATGGGTTTCACAAGTATAAGACAAGGTCCGTCTTTAACCTAGTGGAACATTTGCCAAATTAAAGAATAATTTCCGTCACTTTAATCCTCGGCTTCCTTTCACATTCTTACCCATTATAATTGTTTGAACTCCCATTAAAAAAAAATGAATGGGAGTGTACTTAGCTCTTAGTTCACTTGAAGCACTGCTCGACTGCACAACAACAGTGGCTGTCTATTCAAGTTTAGAATAGTAATGGAAACTTCATGAAAGCATTTATTGTGTGCAAACAATATACATAAAACTAAGACATTAAGGAAAGAATATTGAAAATGTTAGATATACATTTTCCATTAGCAAAAGTTTTTCCAATTGACTTAATCCACTATTACCACAGAGAAAANGTGTGCCTTGGCAGTCTCTTCAAGTTTAGAATAGTAATGGAAACTTCATGAAAGCATTTATTGTGTGCAAACAATATACATAAAACTAAGACATTAAGGAAAGAATATTGAAAATGTTAGATATCAATTTTCCATTAGCAAAAGTTTTTCCAATTGACTTAATCCACTATTACCACAGAGAAAAGACTCAATAACCTGCACTCAGTTGAAGGACAATTAGGACTTACTTTGATTGTTGAAATATTAAGCAGTTTCTTTTTGCATGAGATATCTTTCAAAGGTCTATTTTAAATCTGTTATTTCTTAACTGCACATCTACATTTCATGGTGACGTTTAACTGGGTCTATAAATCATATTTTAGTCATATAGTGTTCATAAAACAAAGCTTTTTTGATATAACTGTGCCAATCTCAAAGGCCATTAGGGCTGTATTACCTTCTGGAGGTGACATGTAACACACTGGTAAGAAACTCAACTAACATTTCCAGAGAAGAAAGGGTCAGGAGCGGACGGGCAAAATGAAAGACAAGGGAATATGACAAGAGTGAAAGGAAGTGTAAGAAAGAAAGATGAAGGGTGAATTTGAAGAGAGATGAGTGCTGGGGAGGGAGAGGAAGAGGAGGAGGAAGAGTGAATATTAGAAAGGCAGAGAAGAGAAGTGTGGTCCTCTGAAGACAAATTAGCAAACAGACTTCCGGCACTGATCTGCTCTGAACTCCAATTCAATATTTAACCCTGTCATGAATACCCTTTCCCAATCTAACTGTCTGCCATCACTCACACCTGAGAGGACAAAGGCCTCAGGAACCTTAAATACCAATGAAGCAATTCCCTTCTTACTCTGCTTTAGGTCCCCGCCATTACAGTGTTTTCTCTTTGAAAAACTTCCATTTGTCCAAAAGGGAAGAGGAACTGAACACATATCATAATGATGTAAAAAAAAAAATCCCAAATGGAAGCGAACACGCAAGAATCCATGCTTTCATGTTTCACACGCACAAACAACTTGATATCCAAGACACATTTGAGACTCCAGGGGGAAAACCTGTGTCCGCCAAAGTGTGGATGGACGAGCAACTGACTCGCGAGCTATAGAGCTGCTAAAAACTAAAATAAAACTAGCTATAAATAATTATAGCTTAAGTTAAAACATGTATGTGCCTGTGTCCTACATTAATGTAGTCTGGGCTGTGTGTGAGAGGCTATAATGTTGCCCATAATCCAAGTGTCCATGTTCAGCACCATAAATAATGTATGGTAATGGAAATGTGATGGACAATGAAATGGAAAAAGGCCACTGTCCATCCATTTGATTTTATTCACGGTTGGTTCCAACTAATGAGCCAATTCTGAATGAGTCCTTCTATAAATTGTACTGTTTAAATTCAAATCAAATTGTATTTATATAGCCCAGTATCACAAATGAAATGACACATATGTCTGAGGGGAATTTACAGAGCGTGGAGCTTACGACACACTCTTTCCTCAGACACGTGGAGTGGACATGTACAAGTACACACATCCTTTACTTAAATAGAAGTACAGATACTCGTGTTTAAAACTACTCTGGTAAAAGTAGAAGTACTGACTAAACTTCTTTACTCAAGTAAAAGTAAAGAAGTATGGGCTTTGAAATGTACTTCAGTAAAAAGTACCCATAACTAGCAGCTGTTTTAAAG
>NW_011369096.1:766101-771250 GCF_000735185.1 Notothenia coriiceps | reverse complement strand
CAACCGTCACGACGATGACCCCAGTATCAAATTGAACTGCTTTTAATGGCATCCTAGAAAATGATTTCTTATTGATTTAAAAAAAACTTTATGCCTCTAAATTGACAAGTATCCGCCAAAAAAAATAGTCCGTTGTACTGTTTACTCAACGACAACGGCAACGACGAGAGCTTCGATACGCTGTTTTTGAGGAGCTTTATTAGATTACAGACTTTGAAAACACCGTTGCCTTGCTTAAAAGGTTACACAATGCAATTATGCAAACTCGCCACCGCCTCACCACCGCCTACTCCCCTGCCCAATGCCAAGTAAATATTCAACCTGAATATGCTGTCGCACGCGTCCAGACATAGACACTCAAACAGCGACACATATTCAGTTGCACTACTTTACCTTTGCCATTAGGCACGGCGCACTCTACGATCTCTCCAGAGACGTCTGACAATAATCACCGAGAGAGCAACCCACTATACACTTCAAAGCAACAACAACGATCGTTTTCAAATCTCGTATCAAACCACAACAGCTCTCAAACACTATCGAGCCACAAAACACACAGCCGATCCATCGCGTTGCTCACGTTAGTTCACAGCCACCATCAACCGATATCCATCATCTCTTTATCAGCAGGCATACAATGTCAAACATTAAATACCATACATACAACTATCTTTTAAACAATAAAATCATTTCAAATCCATAAAGCATTTCCAATTAAACGGGGGAGCCATGTCGTTACTTTGCTTGAGAATGGCCATGTAATAAGCGGATAATGTGCACATTGCGCATTAGCTAATGTGCCTTCATCGCGACTCAGATCCCACACACAAAAAAAAGAACCGGGTCTTTCGCGGGCGCGAACCGGTCCGTCGTTCACTAAAAGCAGCCGGCTCTTGAGCCGGCTCGTCGCGACCGACACATCACTAGGACACTCACAGTGGACAACACACACCACAAGGCCGAGCCAGCAGTGGGGCAATTAATGCACATTGTAAAGATCGAACAGTGGCTGCTATTTGATTATAGAATTTGCCCAAATCTTGACCAGAGAAGGTGTGCTTCTGAAACGTAACTTTAAACGAGCACAAACTTTCCCAGGGGGGGGCGGGAGGCGGGGGGGGGAGCCGCGGGGGGGGGGGGCGGCGGGGGGGGGGGGGGGGGGGGCGACTAAAATTCAGCGTAGGTACGTGAACGCACCTTCTTATTGTCAAATGCACTACCACCGTCCACTCTTTCTAACCGCAGATCTCAACAAAACAATCAAAGATACACTTTTACGGCTGTACTACAACATGTTCAACGACGTAGCACTCCTTATAGATTATATCCGATACGTCCCACACTCGCCGCGCACACGCACGCACACACTCACTGACATTATTACTCTCTACGACTGCCATCATTGCTCGGCAAGAAAACTCACACTGGCAACATCACACTTACCATGTGCTTCTTCCACTATTTAAATACAATCCACTTCATCATACAGTTAGCGTCCGTTCAGATTAGGCATTGTTGCCACTTTACTCGTTCAGAAAAGTAACAACCATTTCCTAAAGTGTTATGGAAACAATTCCTACCTGTTACAAAACCCATTTAAGATTAATCTGCAGAGTTTCATTGAAACAACACGCAGTAAGCTGCTTTCTTCTGGTGTAGTGGGATATACACCTCCACTCAAGTCAGAACCATAAGGCAGCTCGAATTGTATTGCTTGACGAACATTTAATCTACATTGACAGTAGCATGCTTTGCTCAGAGCATCAATATCAAGACTTCCGATTCTTATTCAGATGACTTTAGACCGGCCTGAGCAGCACCATAGGCTACTGCGAAAATGCAAGTCGCAAAGCGTATTGTACATCAAGAGATGCGCAAAAGATACACACCATCCTCTTACTCAAGAGAACTAACACACGATACCTCGTGTTAAAAGTAGAAGTACTGACTAAACTTCTTTACTCAAGTAAAAGTAAAGAAGTATGGGCTTTGAAATGTACTTCAGTAAAAAGTACCCATAACTAGCAGCTGTTTTAAAGAGTACCTGACCTCCCTTTATATTAATAGAACAATAATGTCATTGTTAGCTAATGAATGTTTCCATGCTGAACAACGGCAACATGACAACGTTTTCATTGGTCCCTCTTCTTTAGAGAAGACCAGGAAATGATGGATACACGGATCGTGTTCAAATCAATAGGCACGCAATGACTCTGAATAATAATGATCACGCCACCAAACACACATTCAAACTAAAGGAACCAGCCTGTTTGGAAAATGTAACAAGTAGAAAGTACAGGTATTTGTGTTAAACATGTAAGAAGTAAAAGTAAAAAGTTGTCAGAAAAATAAGTAGTGGAGTAAAGTACTGATACCAGAAAAATGTACCTAAGTATAGTAACAAAGTATTTGTACTCCACTGCTTCCCACCTCTGACCATGGGGAGAGTGACAGTAGAAGTACACACATAGCAATACATTGGTGTGTCAGAGTAAGTAATAACTCATAGACAATCCAAATGAAACAGACGTCAGTTGGTGCGTTGATCTTACCCACGACCTCCTTGGATGGCGGCAGACTGAGGCTGAGGCTGGCGTTGATGCTTGAGTCGCCTTGGACCATGGCGCCTCCTTCCTGCAGCGAGCGCACGAGTTCCCAGAGACGTGTCACTTCCTCCCGGAGAGCATCAATATCTTGCTGGCGCTGTTGCTTGGCAACGGTGGTAGGGTTCATCTTGAAGTGGAGAACTCGAGTTTTGATTGGGTCGTAGTCACCCTGAGACAAAAAGACAAAGGTCAGACCCTCCGCCAATTCTGCAAGTTGAGGAGGATAACATTGAGGGCATGCACTAATGAACACACACTTATTTTTACAAGCTGTTTTACAGAGAGGCTATCACACATTCACACACAGTTTTTAGTGGAGTTCACATAGGCTAAGTTACAATTAAAATGACCATTACCCACAGTAATTCACATATGGCCTTTGGAAGTGTAGCAAAAAAAAACATAACTGACCACGTGGCAACAACAGTCACTGTAATTAACAATTAGTGGATTACTATTTTGCTTATAAAATAAAACCCTAAATAATATAGTTATCAAATAATGGATACCTCAGAGCTGTCAATCACATCTGTATTGTGCCAAAGGAGAAACATTGCAGGCTATTAAAAGAGCTGCTGATCTGGATATATCCTTCATGTTAAATATGATTGCACATACACCTTGGCATATTGGTAAATATTTATATTTAATAGCTGGAGTCTGCAAGGTACTCCCATTTGTATATTTGTGTATTTGTATCTGTAGGTGATTGGAAAAAAAGTTGGGCAACATTTAATTTGATTTAAAATGCTTAAAAGACACAACCATCACAGTTTCTCAGGGACATCTTCAAATGGTTCCAACAAACAACCCGACAAGAATAATCTGTTAGAACTTAATAAAAGCATCAAATGATAATAAATAAATTGGGTCAGTTGTAAATAACAACAAAAGGGCAGGAATCTGCAAGTAATGTATTCAAATGCAGGTCTGGATGATGATGAACGCAGGCTGAAAGGTTTTTCGGAGAGAAAATGTCGCTAACACACCTCAGTGCTGTTTCTTACCCTTTTTCATATTGTAAACAGCATTTGAAATCCTCCCCCTTTAACTATCTAACCAATCTACAGTCCTCCCACATAATAACTCGCAGGCTTTAAGAATATGCTTGCCACACAGGACCCGAGCACATCGAACACCAGATACGCCTGCATAAGAAATGAAAACATTCATTGTACTCGCGCATTTCTGTGAAGTGTATGTGCGGAAAACATGGACAAGGCAGAGTGGCTTGAACAGACTTTCATAATCAAAAGGCCGGGGAGAGTTCTATGGGAACCATCCGAGAGAATGTGCGGACTGTGATTCAGAGGAATACACAGGGAGGAGATGGGAGGTGAAGTGTGGGCACAAAAGGGCTTTCCAATACATCCATCTATGCTCTCAGTGTCAATGGTTCAACAAAAACGTGTACATTTGAACAACCTCTGTGGCCGTTTAACCTTATTTATTTGTGTCAACTAAAGCACAACTGAAAGATTTTGGATGGCCCTGTCTTTATTCTCTTTGGTTACCATTATTTGATTTAGATACATACATTTGTTCCTTGGTTACTCAAGTCTGAACTTTCTTGGTAATGGGACAAAACTGTATCTTAAAGTGAATGAACAAAAACATATTCGGCACAGTGCAGAGAAACGGGAATACAGGGATTTTAGCCTTTGCAGACCATTTACATGCACACAAACCTGTATAACACACTACAGGAAAGTGAAAATCCAAGCAAGCATAATCGGACTACTTTAATAGCTAGACTGGATATACTGTAGTACGTGTATCCGTAATTCAGTTCTTCGTCAAAAAGAACAATTCAGATAACCAGAAACATATTCTTCCCAAATGCTTTCAGTTTTACATTTCTAACCATTCTTATGTATTGGGCTTTTCATTTCAGACATTGGTGTTTTCATCGCACTTTCAATTTTCAACCTCAGCCATAAAAATGTTGGCAACATTTCAACTTGTTTCCATTTATGCTGTTAATAAAATGTGCATTAAAAACAGGTGAATACAAACTAATTTGCATTGATATGAAACCAACTAGACTTTAACAACATAGATCATAGTTTAATGATTCACTTTGTACCTTCTGTGCCCATTTATTCAGTGCAATAAGTGTTGACGCCAACACAGCCTGCACGAAGCAGGTCTGCTTGTGTAGGAGACGGGGCATTTGGAAATCAAACAAGAAGCTTTATTTCCAACGTTCTGTATCTAAAGATATTCATTTTCTGTGTAACTTTGACTCTTTTTCTTTTACCTAGCCTGCCAAAATCTTCTGTGCAGAGGCTACAGGAGCATACTGCAAAGTTATGAGACTGCCTACCTGCTTTAGTTCCCAGCATGCCGCTCTCTGCCCTCAGCACAGAGCGGAGTCGACCACAGCAGCAAAAACCTTCCACTGATTCACAGCAAACAAGTATTTATTAATGTGCTGTTGTGCAATGCTGTGTTTTAACCTTAGACACCTTCTCTATATATACACACTGTCTCAGAAAATTAGAATATTGTGACTAAGTTCTTTATTTTCTGTAATGCAATTA
>NW_011369096.1:765810-766061 GCF_000735185.1 Notothenia coriiceps | reverse complement strand
TACAGAAAATAAAGAACTTTATCACAATATTCTAATTTTCTGAGACAGTCCTGTATACACACACACACACACACACACACACACACACACACACACACACACACACACACACACACACACACACACACAAGGACTGAACGATATATCGTGTCATGGCGATAACCGCGATATGCATATGCGCGATATTCACATCGCAGGGACGTGCGATATTAAGTAGGTACATTAACTCAAACACGTCATGTTACAATTGT
>NW_011369096.1:741523-765772 GCF_000735185.1 Notothenia coriiceps | reverse complement strand
CACACACACACACACACACACACACACACACACACACACACACACACACACACACACACACACACACACACACACACACACACACACACACACTGAACGATATATCGTGTCATGGCGATAACCGCGATATGCATATGCGCGATATTCACATCGCAGGGACGTGCGATTTTTTATTTTTTATTTTAGGACGTTCAATATTAAGTAGTTACATTAACTCAAACACGTCATGTTACAATTATTTTTGCTGCTTGCTACAATAGGAAAACTTGTGCGGCTCTCATGTCAGGGGGACTAGAGTGAGTGACATGCAGGCTCTGCATGCACAGCAAACCACCAATCACAATCATTCTCGATCAGATCACAGCAGGCCCCGCCCCGCTAGTTTGCAGACCATCAAAACTCCGGTAAAAAATAAGCGAGGCAGAGGAGGACAATACGGGCGAGAATGAAGATTTACTTCCAAAAAGAAAAGCAACATCTGCAATCTGGAACTATTTTGGATACAAAAAGGTTCTTCTCTTCNCTTGCCTTGCCTAATAAAGATTTCATGTGACACATACAATTGATTTGTTGATGGGAATTAATGTGAATAAATTAACTCTAGGTTAACGGTACTCTTGCTATCACTACTCACCGACACTATAAACCTTGTCCCTCATGCTAGCCCTGACAACACCGGTAAGCACACCTTCATCTAGGCTGCACTGTAACGTGTCCTGACTTGTAGTGGTTCTCTCCTCTATCTACACTCTTCTTGTCATCTTTGTAAAATGATATCAGACCGGTAATTGACACAGCCATGACTTCTAGTTAAATTCAGTGTGGCTAAAATGAAAAGCGTTGTTAAAATATGCAAGCACGCGAAAGTCAAATTCAGCTTTATTGTCCAAAATTCTACATGTGTTATACATCCAGAAATATCGAAATATCGTTTCCGACAGTGTGACATGTATACATAAAACAAAAAGGGCCTAGATAAACGTGGTATACATTAAACAAAACGGGCCTAGATAACCGGGTATACAGTTTAAAATGTTAATATATTTAAAGTGTTCAAAGTGCAGTTTCAGTGCAAGTCAGTTGAAACGATCTTAAGTTGGCGTGACGTTGAAGTCGTGCGACCCTGCTGCTGTACTGGCTTGTAGTTCGTTTATAGCATAACGTTAGCATTTCGCTTTTGGCGACTAGATTTATGATTCAAAAATTATAAAAGTAGGGTTGACATGTGGAGATTATCCGGCTGAACAAAACGTGATCCCTCTCTTAAATGTGTGTCAACCACAGACCTTATTTCGAGCTATTTTCCAATATCCTATGGAGAATTTGCATTGGTTTTTCGCGAAGGAACCGGAAGAAGTTTACTTCCGGGTTTTACGACGCGTCACTGCGGTTCTCTATGACATTCAACATAAGGTACAAAAATAATTGCAAAGTACACTTAGGAAGAAGAAAATGGTAGATAAACGAGATTCAAATCTGATTTTGAAATGCTGGATTCACTGTCACTGTCTTAGTTAAGTTTTTAATTTAAATTCAGATGACCAGCTTAACCTGTCTCACAGTTAGATTGGCTGCTTGAGAGGTCAGGCACTGATATCATGACTCAGAGAAAATCATTGCACAGTGTGAGATGTGCGTTGTTGCCCATAGTGATAGCCCTATAGTTTAAATCTACTATACCCAAAAATAAACATATGGACATGGGTCACTATTTAAAAAATGTGAAAATCTATTTAGGAATCTATTCATGTGAACATATTTTAAGTGGGGGTGGACCTCAAATCCTCTATGGGGGTCCGGGGGCATGTACCCCCGGTAAGATTTTTTTGTTAAATGTTGGAGTTAAATGCATCAATCTGGTGCACTTTGAGGGGGAAATAAAGAGACTAGATCTATGGAAACACCCATAAAAAACCGAACTGTAAATATTTCAATAATCATAAAATCATGGCCATAACCAATAACATACCATATCCAATATTTAAAAACATTTGAACTTGTTTCCCGGTGCTCCCGATGGCTAGTCCGGGCCTGAATAGGAATCAGGTAAGATCAAAAAGGTGAGCTGAGGGGAAAAGAGGTTGATGTGGGGGCGGGATTAACCTTTTCCCCCCGCATGATTAATCTGCAGCTGTTACCCACCAAGGACACGTGGCTCAGCGTGACTGAAGTGTGAAACGTCTCAAGCTGAAAGATAAAAGAAAAAGGAGAGAAGAATCGTGGATGATGGCCAAACGCTCACCGGTCCAAAAAACAAACAATATGTAAAATGTATGATGTGGTTATTTGAGGAAAAGCAGCTCTTTTTTCATTTTTAGTACACCGTCCAAATCTGAGTTTGTATCAGAAGGCTCAGTCATTTGATGCATTTAAAAAGAAAAACTACAAACATGTTTAGTGCTCCATCACTGCATTCCTTGGGGTTAATCAAAGAGTTTAGATGTTGCTATAATGTTTTCAACTTGTACTCCCTGTAGAAACATTTTTCTGAATATGGCTTGTGGTTTTGTGCTGCATTTATATGGTGTTGATATAATCTGAAAATACATTTGGCTGGAGAACATTCACGTTAAAGCCCACTCCATTTGGAACAAGAATTCTGAAACAGATATAAATTCGTTATTCAAACACTGAGCAATGAAATTACAACACATCTTTTTTTAAAGCATCCATGTTGTTTCCACATGATGACTCCTAAACACACCACAGTTGGAAAAACTTCTACCCATTTTGGAAAATGAGATCAGCCAAGGAGCATGTGAACACAACATTGGACTTTACTCTCCAATACCATTCTAGTTCAACATATAATTAATGAAACACACAATCAAATTAAAGACAGAGCTAAATCCAAGATCAATGTATGATAGAGGGTCTTTGAGCATGTTTAGTTTAAGTCATCGTGACTTTATGTTAAAGGTTTGTTTTCCTTGTATCATGCATTACTATTTGTCCTTGTTCGATGTTGCAAATGGATCTGCTGTGATGCAAGTAACATTTCAGACTTGATCTGACCACAAGTTATTATAGAATCGTACAAGAATTTGGGAATAAGCAACATTAGCAGAAAACATAAAAAACTAAATTCTAACAGTGATGCTTTTCAAAAAATACCTCGAGGTTGGGTTATTAAGAAGCTTAAGGCCATTGTATGCCAGTTTTTGTTAGGATTTAGTGGCACGTCCTTTTAGTGCAAACAAACCTTCAATTAAATTAGCAGTAACCTTCCCTGGGAATTTGCCAGTACAAAGTAACTATTGTCACATCTTGTTATGCTAAACCTGGTGTTGACTTAAGGGGAGCTAAGCAGAGAATATTTACACTGCACATATTTAAATTTGCATAATGATCCATTATACATTAGTTGTCTTACTGTAATATGTCAACGGTATTGGTGATGCTGTCTATTGTCCAGGTCACTTGAACTAGAGACAAAGCATCAATGTAATCAGTCGTTTTGCACTCAGTCCATTGCCAGCATTACCACAATCAAACCCAAATGTAATTTAGAAGTCATAAGTGAATGAAGTAAATTCTTTATTATAAGATAAAATGGGATAATAAAGTCTTGACAGAAACTTTTTGGCGCTTAGACTCTAGGGGTGTGTGCTCTGAGCAGCAGAGAGATAAACCCCCCCATGGGGTCCAGACACTGGTGGGGACTGAGGCTGATGAGGCTGATGAAATGATAAAGCTGTAAAGACTGGTGAAGAGGTGGATTGGCGTCGAAAAAATGAGAACAGGAATTTGTGTGAGTTTGTGAGAGGAGTGGATGTTAGGATGTATTAGTACATAAATAACCATGCAGTTATTTATGACTGAAATTCAAAGGACTACCTCTTATTTTCAGAGATGGCAAAAGTACACACATCCTTTACTCAAGTAGAAGTACAGATACTCGTGTTTAAAAAAACTCTGTTAAAAGTAGAAGTACTGACTAAACTTCTTTACTCCAGTAAAAGTAAAGAAGTATGGGCTTTGAAATGTACTTAAGTAAAAAGTACCCATAACAACCATCTGTTTTAACTGACAGTAACTGACCTCCCTTTATATTAATAGAACAATAATGTCATTGTTAGCTAATGAATGTTTCCATGCTGAACAACGGCAACATGACAACGTTTTCATTGGTCCCTCTTCTTTAGAGAAGACCAGGAAATGATGGATACACGGATCGTGTTCAAATCAATAGGCACGCAATGACTCTAAATAATAATGATCACGCCACCAAACACACATTCAAACGAAAGGAACCAGCCTGTTTGGAAAATGTAAGAAGNTTAATAACTTTTAATAACTTTTACCAAGGCTTGTAGAGATCTCCTCGGAACAGAACCAGCTTACTCCTCCGATGCGGTACAAATAGATGGTGGACCCGCACAAAATTCATCCTAAGAACTCAAATAAAGTGTTGAATGTTTTTCCAATTTGTTTTGCTTTCCATCTTGTGCATTAAAGTGCCGTATTGTTCAAGTTCAATTACGAAACGATTAAAGTACGGTTTTGAGTCCGACCATTTTGATTTGTGAATAAAATATTTGTCAATAATAATTAGAAGCTGAATAATCGGCTGCAGAGCAAGCTGCTGACGTATGTGCTCAGTGGGCGGAGTTACAGAGATAAACATAACTTTTTTCTTCGTTCTTAACATGACTGAGACTTATGGAATGTACATCCCTCAAGATTAAAGTAGTTCTACATGATTGATTGATGTTTCAATGAGAAACATAAATAAATTGTGTCTCATATTAATTGCATATTTGTAAATTGAACAACCCCACTTTTCCCTTTTTTTCAGTGCACCTGCTGAATGAATTAAAAGCTCTCTCAGTAACAGGAAACATATATTTTATTGGGTGGTATAAAATCAGTAAAGTAAGATGTTATGTGAGCTGTTTATTCGTTATTCACTTCAACTAATCAGCATTCAAATGTATGCAGATGATTCCTGAATATATACACCAGTTCCCACATCTTAAAGGGGCCCTATTATGCTTTGTTTTTTACATTTTCTGTAGTGTTTTTTGTGCATGTAAAAGTAACAATGACATCATTATGTAACACTGACACTTCTGTTGGCTAGCACTCCAACACATTGTATGATAGACCAGGGGTTGCGACATCTCTAAGCGATTGACCAATCACAACATAGTCGGCCAGCTAACCAATCAGAGCAGACTGGGCTCTGGTTTCAGACAAAGGGTGAAAAGAGGTGCTGCAGATCAGGCAGTATGAGAAAAACAAAGAGATTTTTGAACATTAAAGCATGGTGAAATGTCATAGAACCACAAAATACTAATATTAACCTGAACATTTGAATTATGTCCTTTTAAATGTGGAACGTAAGACAATAAATGATTACGTAACAAACATATTAGTTATGAGAGGGGGAAGATTATCAATATGGGATTGTGCAGAACCATCCCACATTAATTGTCTGATTTTTGTTTATGCCCTTTCAATATTTCAATGTGTATTAGAATGCATTCTGCAGTGTCTTTTAATGGCAACTTAATGCAGGCATTGGATGCAAATTGTGAAGTGTGGAATTGTCAAATATCGATTTAAAGCTGAGGATACAGGGCTGGGAAAATGACAGCCCCATATAGTAGATGGTATAAAATAAGTGGATATAGTCAATGTGAAGTCACTGTCCTTGCACCTATTGCAGCCATCACACTTTTTAATTAAGAGGTTGATTTCACTGCTATCCTTAATTGGCAGAATGTTGGAAAATCTCACGGTTTTGTGTCGAGTGAGGAACGATTCCTGATTTGTATAGACAATTCTGGTTGGAATGCTCCTTAAATGGTTTGCTCATATGGCAAAAGTTCCTGTTTGAATGTACCTGACAAAAGTTTCCAATGAGTCTGTCAGGAGAAATTTCCCAAATCGTATTTTTTCATGGCAGTGCAGATTGTTCTAAATGTAATGTTTCCTAACAACATTGGTTGCTATGTCACTAATGTTTTCCTCAACTAAACAGAGTAGCGTTGTGCCTTGGCGAAATCAAACCAGTGGCAACAGTCATGAAAAAATGCAATTTTAACAGTGTGTCTACAAAAAGTAAAAACATACGCAACAAATCATGTATTACCAAGTCTATTTCATCAACTTCACATGAACTCTCGAATGCAGCTGTCCATGGATTCTTTTCTCTCTAAGTCTAATATTAAATTATTGATTGACAGCGCTAATGGCATTGCACATCTGTCTTTATTCTCCTCCTCAGGAACCAGCAGACACTGGTCCTCTGCTACTGAGCATTAATGGTGCATGCTGGGAAAACTGTGCAAGGCTGAAACCACAGGGGGCGTTGAGACATCAAGTGCCTTTATAGTGCAATGTTATCCCCCAGCAGTCTGCAGTACAGCTTGGTGTGTGGATGTACTTGTGGTGTCTTTATGTTCTACAAAGCAACCTTCCCTTCCAACAGTTTTCAGTGACACATAAAATGTTGGGGGTTATTTCAGAAAACTAAGTAATCTTTTATTTTTACTGAAAAGAGCATTTAGATTTAAAAATCTTGCTACATCATAATGCTCTTAAGTAATAGTTCAGCAGTTTCTGGCAGAACTGGGACAATTGTAGAGGAAAGTATTATTTTTGCACACCGTAGCAATAATTTAGTTTCTTGGGATGCTCAGAGTGTGAGCTACTTTCAGACATGCCAAAAAAAGGCCTAGAATAACCTTTTAAAGGCTGCAAGCAGCAATGAACGGGTCTTCACACATCCACGCACGTCAGGGGTACTTTATTGGGATTGTTGGAGACCGCACGAACAGGTAGACATCTTGTCTTGTGCAAAGAATGTTGCCATGGTATTGACAATTTGCGCCACTGTCTATGTCCACTTTGCAATCTATGTGGCATTGTTGAGCCCATGTGCAAGTCCCTAATTTTACATACATTTTCACCAGGTTTGATATTGGTGCTAAGTTCTAGTTTTAGTGCATATTCAGACAAAGAAAATCATCAAAAATAATAATTCCTACAGTTTCAATAGGGTCCTTCAACCCTGACTTTGTCGCTGCTTGGACCCTAATTATGTGGCTTAGCTCTGCCAGCTAATTAATTTACTAAAAGGTCAATCCATACATTCATCTGAGGACTGAAAAAAGAAAATCAATGCCAAATTAGCATATATTTTGGATGGTTGAAGAAAATCAAATCTTCAATAAAGCCTGAGGTCTGAAAATGGCAAATACAAAGTGCTAATAGGCAATGGATTTAAAAGACATTGAGTGAACTCTGGCTTAGTCCATTGCTGGGTGTTTAGTTACGAAATAACTTGTAAGCACACAGTACTGTATGAATGGTGGAAAGTACAATCTTGATCATAATTAAATGGATTCAAATGGATTTTTATTTGTATTTAAATATTTCCTATTTCAATGAGGAGCATTCATTTACATGTAGGTGGGCGATTTTCAACAAGAAAAGTATTACCGGTGAAATCGTAGAAATGATTTCTAGGTTTTGATGTGGAACCAGTTTTTCAATAACCCCATCATTTAAATCAGCCATACAAAATTGTCAGTGTCTGCTGTGACACCATTTGACATTTACCTAGCATGTGCATCATGTCTCAACCATCTTGATTCAGAACAATGGACAGCAATATGATTCATGTAGCGGTGCAGCGCTGTCCGTATTACTGAAACGGAGCTGAGAAGATCGAAAGAAAGTCAGACAAGAGTGACATGAAAGCCACAACAGCTGTTCATGGCATCACAAATCGATTGGATCAAATCTTCAAAGCTTCTTAAAGCTTCTAGTAACATTAAAGGAACATACTGTTGGAACCCTAACCCCAGCCCATAGATCTAATGCTAAGCTCTTTCTTGCTCATCCATGAATAGGTAAAGCTAAGCATCAAACGTAAACCAAGCATCAAAATAGGGTTAATCAAGAACCATCTTCCCAACAACTTCCCTTATCATACCTATAATACTTAACAAGCTCTACAACACGTCTTCTACATGGATTCCCATAAAAAAGCCCTTGTCTTAGCACATCATCAAATATGCAGCAACTAATAAGATCGAGTAGATGTATAGAATTGACGAGAACAGTTTTTATTTTAGTTGGCAAAATTGAGAGCCAGAAACCAATAAAGAGGAGCCTCTGTCTAAAATCAAGGATGTATTTATGTCAGCATCAAATGTCATTGACTGAACAAGATGCACTTGAATAAGTGGTTCAAACATGTTGAATAGTTCAATCCTCAAAGGTCATGGCTTCTCTGCTTCTGATCCCCACAGCGCTGAAATCCCCGATCAAGCAGCGTGAGGGTTTATTCATCCTCCTATTGGCTCTATCCACCACTGCTCTTTATGAAATAAGAATAAATTGAACTGCATACCAAAGCCCTCTCTTAAGACGTGCCTAGTGATGTTGCAACAGGAATAAATATTTCCTTTTGCATATAGTGAAGCTCCCACATGGATTACTTAACTTGTTACGGAAAGGTCAGGTCTCACAGGAGCGGGGATGCATAGACAGCACAAGGGGAAGGTTGCAACGAGAAAATTATTACCAGAGCAAAGACAGACATGATTCCAGTTTGATTTTATATTTCTGATATGCCAGGTTAATAACGCCATGAATATTCTTAACTTTTGCAAAATAACCATTTTTCTGGTATCAGCACTTTAGTCCACTAATTATTTTTCTGATGACATTTTACCTTGACTTCTTACATTTTTAACACAAATACCTGTACTTTATACTTCTTACATTTTCCAAACAGGCTGGTTCCTTTCGTTTGAATGTGTGTTTGGTGGCGTGATCATTATTATTTAGAGTCATTGCGTGCCTATTGATTTGAACACGATCCGTGTATCCATCATTTCCTGGTCTTCTCTAAAGACTGAGACTGCCAAGGCACACANAGGAATATAATCTGATCAACGTGGTCTGGGAGAAGTGCACTTCTCTGAGCAACGGAGGGGTAGGGTGTAGGGGGCGGTTTGGGAATGGGCCATCGTCACTGCTCAGAGAAGTGCACTTCTCCCAGACCACGTTGATCAGATTATATTCCTGAACAAAAATCTGAAGAGAATGTAGATGCAGTTATGTAGAGAGGAGCCTTTCTGTTTAGTGTTTTTGGCTTAAATGTTACTCCTTTGGACTTGAATTATTGGCAGGTACATTTTACATTAAATGTTGTTCTTAGTGACTTGAATTATTGGCTACCTCATATTCTGTGTTAAACTAAAAATGCTGTAAAAGAATCTGTTCAGAACAGGCCACCTGCTGCACCTTTTAATTCTCCATTGTCCATTGTGATACTGCACTTTATGTACTTACGTTTCAAAGGCTTGTAAGCTACAGTTGGCACTGTTTCAATAAATGAAACAAATGTTCTCACCACATCTTTTGAGTCATTTTGTCCAGCATTTGCAAGCTTTAGACTCTCTGTCTAGTCAGAGCCATATATTGTATAATTGATGCTTTCAGTTTTCAGTTGAATTAATTCAATCTAAGTCAATGGAACACTCACAAGATGTCACCAAAATCACACTGTCCCTTTAAAATCTTTCAGAAAATGATGTAAGTGTATCGAATTATATCGAATCGTATCGTTGGCTGAATATCGTGATATATATCGTATTGTGAGATTAGTGTATCGCTACAGCCCTAGTGTGTGCGTGTGCGTGTGTGTGTGTGTGTGTGTTGTTAACATGCATATATAAAGCCTTCTTTTCCACACAGTATTTACAGTGCAGCAAGGTGCAGTTCCATTCTAAGCGCCAGAGGCTACATATCTCTTATTCATAGAACAACAATAACAACACATCTAATACCAGAAAGCAGAGTCTGTTGTGAAAAAGAGCAAGAGAGCAGAAGATCAAGAGCAGGAGAAAGAGAAGCAGGCGGGACCGAGAGACTCGAAGTCCAGGGAACAATGTCTGTTTTTAACTCGGCTGTATAAATCGCTCTGAAACATCCACTTATGTACTAAAAACAGACGCAACCGCAGGGGACACATGAGTCACTGATGGAACAGGTGACACTAATGGTGAGCAGAGGGGAGAGCAGAGGGGTACTATCAAAAAATAACGAAGAAAAAGCGCACTTACACACACCCGTAAACCACATGAACTAAAGTGAAGTGGACTGGCGAGACAGATGAGTCACAAACCACGAGTCTCATCATCAAAACACAATTTAGCTGTTTTGTTTTTTTTACATTGGGTAAAAAGTCAATCTCCTTTTCAAATGGACTTTACTCGTCGCAAAGAATCACAAGTGCATTTAAAAAGGATTGCTTTACCCAAATTACTAAAGGGAAATAAAACACATGCTTTATCCACCAGTAGGGGCCGAACAGATTAGATATTCATTACTCAGATGAATGGTGCTACTAGTGCTTGAATTGGAATAAAAAAGGTGCCAGTACTCTAAATCAGCAACTGTTTCAAGTCAATTTATTTATACAGCACCAAAAACAAGAATTTGGCTCAAAGTCATAGTATGTCCTATAATGCTGGTGGGTTTGTCTCTTTACTGTATATTTTAGAAAGGCTCATTGTACTGAAACAAAATGACTCAGGGTGCATCTGAGGTTAGAGGGGGTGCAGGGGTAAAGTGCTATTTTTATAAGTGGGGAGTGGATCTAGCAAAAGATTTTTAATATTGAAGTTAAAAGCATCAATCTGGTGCACTTTGAGAGCAACATTAAGAGATCTATGGATACATCTCTGAACATCCATATGAAACAGAACTGTAAACAGATTTTCTATTTCTTTATGGATATTTTACAAATCACTCCCCTTTTAAACTCTATTCTTGTTTTACTGTCATATAGTATTTCCTTTTTAGTGAGTTACTCAGATGAGTACCAGGAGACAGCGTTTGGTACTCTGGTACAATTGTGGTGAAGGCATCTGAGTTAGATGTATTTGAACCGAAATGTCTACATGCTTAGCAGAAGATGGCATCTTTTTTACAGGAAATTCCAGCCAATCTCTGTTTTGAAACCATGAGCTGCTAAATGAGCGCCTTACCCCACTGTACAGGCGAGTTGGGAACTTGTTTAAATATACCTAGGCAGGCTCTGTTTTGCCGAGGTCCTCTGGCACTTGTGGTCCGCCGGAGGGGTGGCGGTGTTTGGGGCGATGAAGACTGCTGCTCCGGGGGCGAGGCGGGCAAAGCGGTGGCTGGACCTCATGACGCATCTACTGAGTTCCGCCGTACCGGCTCAGTAAGAAGTAACAGTACCAGATAGGTACAAATCAGAAGTCCCGGTACTGCGTACCGGTGGGTACCGGCCCAATTCAAGCACTGGGTGCTACTAGAAAACATGACCTGGTTTCTCCGGATGCAAAGTCATTAAGAAATTATTAGTGGCAATGTCTTTAGTTTATCCATCTCATGCATCCAGGGTAACCGTTTGCTGACCTTCATTTAATCCAGAGATGTGTTACACAAGAAACGAAAAACAAATATCAGATCCAGATATTGTCTCCATTTTAATGTCCAGAGATATTATCAGATCCCGATATGACAGTGTCCTCATGTTTGTAAAAGAGGATACATTTTTCCTTCATTTTCTGGATCAGGTTTCATGCCAGTTTTGAATTGCTGCCTTTTTGCAAGGGGACATCAAGCCCAAGACTTCCTCTTATGACAAGTCAATTGTCAACAGTTTAATTAGAAACTAAAGGGGCAAGAATTGAGTGGGAGTTGATAGATGCCGCTGATTTTTTTTTTAACAAGTAGACAGTTAGCCAGGCTAATAAAAAGCATAATTGGAAGCGAATGGGTTTCATGATTGGATTTCGGCCAATGCGTTCCACCTTGTTTTCTTCTCGACACTGAAAAGGTGATATGCACACAGAGCAGAGAGCCGTTGTCAAGCAGGAACTGTACCTCTGTCCCTAAGGCAATGAAAGGAACCTTGGATGAATCTCGGTGAAGGTTACAGTATACCTCAGTGATTTTTCCTTTTGATGACCAGCTATCTACAGCACCGATTTCTTGATAAAGAGTGTCTTACACAGGTCCCTGGTGGGAGATAGAAATAAGCCAATTGGATCCTGAAAGCTCAAGATTGAGTAAGGAGTAATGGTGGATGTGGAAAAGCATCCGTTATGTACTGAGAAAGAATGATGTTGTAATGGGCTTATCCGTGTAAGTGTAGCCCAGGCAAAATAAAATCCTTAGTTAAAGGGCCCCTGTGGAGTAGTAAATAAACTAAGTTACGTTTACCGTACATTAAATATAATTGACCAAAATGCATTGTGCGCAACTTTAAGGTCTAACAATCACATTAAGTGCATTTCCCTTCCTCATACATTATTTGCAAAGCAGATTTTAAAGTCTTTTTTCTTTGGTCTAACATGTTTTCGGGCGTTGTGCAGCATTTCTTAGCAAGTTGATCAGTGACAGTCTCCCAAGCGTCCAAGATAAACAAAACTGGGACCCACTCATGCAAAACAGCTCCATAGCGCCATTAGGTCTAAAACTCCACAGGGATATTTTTAAGCTCAAATACATACGCAAAGCACAAACTGAGAAGAGAACATGTTGTTCTGAAGAGCAGTACGAGTGCAGCCGAGGGGCTCCAATCCGCGGGTCAGCAAGAGTGGATCTTCCTTGGGATAGAAGCAGGATGAGGCTGCAAGGTCATCTTCAGATTCCCTCGCTTAAACTGCCAACTGTTAAGTTGCGTTGGCAGGGCATTAATATCAATAATTTGCTTCTATATAGTTAGAGCCAAAAGCAAATGTATCTTAAACTGGAGCACCCTCAAATCTATGTCAGTGTGTTTTGAGAGGGTCCATAGAGTGATCTCTGAATCCCCTGAAGTAGAAAAAGGTCTGGAGAAAGATCGTAACCTCTAGGTCTCTTACAAAAGAGCAGATGGACTGCCGTCTTCCCTCAAGAATTAGGATTTGAAGAAGAAATCACAGTCGAATGATTAACGAAGACTGCTTTTACGACGCCCTCTTCCTAGCAGGCAAGGTGTTACGCCGCCTTCTATCTGCCCATTAACCTGTACGTGTTTGCAGCTGTGTGTGTTATATGTATCTGAGCTGTGCCGTTGCTCCGACGCCATTGGAGGCCGGTTTTCCTGTCCCTCCCCCCGGTAGGCGTGACCGAAGATCTGGATTAAAGCATGCCAGGCTCGACTCTCCAATCCCCGCACACACCTTCCGGGGAGAACTATAACTGTGCGCACCGTGTTAGTCGAGAGAGTTCTGCATCCGTGGCAGATGTCTCTCGGTACTCTCCCCATACATCGTGTGATAAGTCTGTTAACAGTGGTTAACTAGTTGTGGTATTTTTGTGTTTATACTTGTAAATCTGTTTGTCTTTAAGTACAACGTGACTGTGGTTTACTTGTACACAGGCTGTGTTTTGTTAGTACCTATCTTCGTTAGCTTTATTCTTTTCTCCCAGTTTAGAAGTGAGGTTTCTTTTGTTTGTTTGTTTGTTAGTTTAGTTTGTATGTTATTTGTTAAACTCTCATTTAAAGAGTCTTCCTCCGTGCCTTTTGTTGTTTATTTAAACCAGTGCCTTTGGTGGCCATTCTTTTTGATTGTGGCTGTTTGTTGGCAATTTTAGTGCACGCTTTCATTAAAAACAACTTCCTATTTACCAAATTCAACTGGTTATATGTTACTTTCCACGAGCCGGGACGTAACATAATGCCTTAGTAAAGCTGAAGTTGTTGAGATTTTTAGAGCACATCTTATCTGCATCAGAATCTCTGGTAGGCTCTGCCACAGGGACCTGGGCCTTTGGGAGTTCATGGAAATGCAAGGGTAGGTTAAGGTTGTGGCTAGAGAGCATGAAGACAAAGATCTGCAGAGCAGCCGAATCCTCCATGGAAGACCGAGCTGCAAACTCTCTTCCTCTATCAGCTTTTCAACATGGAGACAGGTTCTGTGCCGAAGATTCCCTCAGGATGGAACAACTGGAATGTGTGATATGTCATCCTCTTCCTCATCATGCAAGTTGGTCACGTTGAACTTTCTCACCTGTATGAACCAAGTGTTGTTGACCTTTCTTGTGTGTTTTGCCCGGTAATTGGACTTCCAATTGTGACAGCCGCTGGAAAGCTGGGTCTTCTCTGTTTCAGCACGGACATTTTATTATGCATAACAAGACATAGCTGTAATTCAAAGGGTCAAGAAATTTAGATTTTGGCTTTTAAAGTATTTAAACTGACATTTCTTGTATTAAGAAAGGAATCCTGAGATTGTTTTTCCATTTTGAAAGTCTTGAAATAGAAGCAAAGAAATACTGTCATCTTTTAAATCAAATGTGTTTCACCATAACTGTCATTTGCTCTCAAATTGCATATTGCACTGAGCAGGCTGAAGGGGAACGGGTTTCTGTTTTCTGACATCTCAAATCACTCCACTGATGAGAGAACCAAGCTGCGCTGCAATCGTCTCTTTGGCTCAAAAGTCAAAACGCTGTTCAAATTTACACAAACGTCAAGTTTCTTTCCGCCTACGAATGCACACAACTCCCTGCATGCCAGAGCTGAGATGTGTGATGGAAAGACACGCTGTCTGGTGGGGAAAGGCGCTTAGTTGAAGGTGTACAGTTACAAAACTGTAATGCAAGCTTCATAGTCATAAAGGGAAGGATTTCACAAGTTCAGACATATTCTAAACTAATGTTAGAATGTGGAAAGCTGCTGCTATGAAGGACATTTACACAAACCTGATTGGAGTGACAGCTACTCCTTACCCTCCATTGTTGCGGCCATCCTTCATCCACCATATCATCATCATCAATCTGAGCTTAACTGTGCGCAGTGTGCAACCGCCTCATTAATTTAAGGATTTGGCGGTCATAAGAGGACATTTGTAAATAGCACCATCTTAAATATTGTCATAAATAATATATGTGTCTTTAACTCAATGCGATTGTCTCATTGAACTTTGATATGGACAAGGTTGCCAAAAGGAAATTGGTTATGAAGGAGGTAATCGTTCATTTCACCAGGGCGTGCTGTTTGAGTAGGCTCTGATTTTATTTCCCCTGCTGGCTAAGATGTCAGCTGCTGGCAATTGCCCTGTGTGTCCATCTGCCAGACATTATGAAGAACTAAATTCCTAACGAGGGCAAAATATTTCTACTACTACCTGAGCCTACTGCTGCAATAAAACCACATATTCAGGAAGAACTGCATTTCTAGCTGCACTGCTGGAGACTGGAGAGGGAAGAGACATTCAGCCTGAGGGGACTGCTTGCAAACATTTAGTCATAATTTAAGTTACATTTATTGCCTAAATTGTTTTCATGGCATCAACCTTGATTAACCTATAAATAGGTAAAACTGCCATGAAAATGCTAAACGTCATCACAACAGCAGCAGGGGCACCGCTTAAGACCTACTGGAAGACAGAAAAAACCTTTACCTTGGGCACAAGCATGCCATAATAAAGCCGAGACAGTATTTCCCACAGAATTTGATTCTATTTATGGGGGCACCGCAACGCAACCCCAACCCCCGGGGCAAGACAAGCCATAGGCCCCCTAACCTATTCGGGTGGCCCACGCATCCACCCCCCCTCCAATAAGAAAAATACATGCGAGTTCATGGCTACTGTAGACAACGTTCTTGTTGCTCTGTGTTGCGTTGTTAATGACACAAATAAATCAATGTATGGGGAAACACTGCGAGATATGAATAGCTTCACCTGTTTCAATCCGAAAACAAGGTCTAAACATAATGGTGCTGTGGCTTGTGAGTATATTATACAATGGTGCACGGCCATGTAAGCACTTGTTCATCAGAAGGTTGATGCAACCTCTTGCAATGCCAATTATCGTCTTTGTCTAGACCCTGGCATGTGAGCAAGAGCAAAAAGACAAAGAAAAGCCGTTTTAAGTCGACTGTTATTGCAGCCATAGTCTGCCGGTAAGGAAGACAAACAAGAAATTGGTGAAGAATAATATTACATTACGGTTCTTTTTAGGTTGTTCTGAATCTGCAGGAAAGACATAATGATGAGTAAACAGGGTCCAAAGAGAGTCTTTTTTATTATGGTCCTTGGTCTTGGAATGACCTTCAATCACGCCTCAAACTGACGGCGGCACTTATCCCTATAGCTTGTTTTAAATTGAAGTTGTCTGAGGTCCTTACCACCAGCTGCTCTTGCAGTAATAAGTAGTGCACCTTTCTTACTGTCCAAATGTGCACAATGTAGTGACTGCTTTTTTGTCTTTTGTTTTCTTAGTTATGTTCTCTGTATTTTATATGTTTGTGTTATGTGTAACGTTGCTGCCTTCTTGGCCAGGTCAGCNATTGAATATGTTAATTAAATATGACTAAACATTGGAGAGAAACAGGTATTGCAATATAATGTAATAACACCGTTTTTCGTCAACTGATTTTTTAAATTCAAATATTGTTTTATCTTTGAAGGTATGAAAATAATGTCACATATTGAAATATTGAGGGAATTCAAATCCTCACTTACTCAGAAAAAACAAAATGATACAAACGGTTGCAAAATACAACCAATTCACAACCTGAGACGGGAGATATTCACACATACACCAATGTGGATTAACTTTGTCTGTGGAGCACAGCTATACTCTAGGATTAGCATATTGAGTCTAAAATGATGCAATAGTCGTTTTAATTAATAAACAGATCAGTGAAAGGTGTGTGCGTGGCATTTTTCAGACAGAAAATTGAAGATTTAGAGTCGGAGCGGCAGCGTCTGGAGGAGCAGAACAACATTCTGGAGATGAGGCTGGATAGACACAATCCTACAGGTAGGCACAACACAGTTCCCTGCAACACTCGCTCCCCTGGATGGATTTACACGTCTGGCACAAAGAAAACCAA
Organism: Notothenia coriiceps; assembly: GCF_000735185.1. NCBI lineage: Eukaryota > Metazoa > Chordata > Actinopteri > Perciformes > Nototheniidae > Notothenia > Notothenia coriiceps. The sequence goes on along the minus strand of NW_011369096.1, from coordinate 748,947 downwards.
TTTACTAACCCCAAGGGGCAGCAAGCGGCAGGTATGGCACTGCAGATTGATTCAAACAAACACTCCCTGTTTCCTGACAGTGCAATTGGACCAGGTGTGATTTCAATGGGGGTCCAATGGAAAGTTGTGTAACCCTGTGGGCTGATCAAGTCCTCTATTGGTTGAAGAATTAGAATGGACTCGGAGCGGGGGGAGGGAGAGATAACCGGTCCGAAATAAATGTATTCCCTGGTGTGAGCTGGGAATGAGACTGGCTGAATTAAAAATGAGTTCCTGTTTGGGAGTCACCGACACATCCCAAAAACATCACATGCACGACTGTGTGATCTAATAAACACACTGTGTTGTGTGTGTTGTGTGTGTGTGGGTGTGTGTGTGTTGGTGGTGGTGTGTGTGTGTGTTGTGTGTGTGTGTTGTGTGTGGGTGGTGTGGGTGTGTGTGGTGTGTGTGTGGTGTGTGTGTTGGTGGTGTTGTGTGTGTGTGTGTGTGTGTGTGTGTGTCCCTCAGGTCCCCTGACCATACTGTACCAAACTAAGCCTACCGGGCACTTTAATGAAACGTGTGTGGGCAAGCGTGTTGGTTCCATTTAGCCTGGGGTAAATGAAAACCATGTGGTTCTCAGGCATGACCACCACTTTCAAGGCAATTTGACAACCGAGCTGTGGGTAGCTATGTTGTGTATGTGGCGCACCGGGTTTCAAGGTTGCACGGTCCACGGGATTCAGGTCAGTTCTAAGAGTAAATTTCTATGACTCCTCCATGGTCTGATGCATCAAAGAGAGCTCTACCATCAGTCCAAGGTGGAGAGATGAGGTGAACTGAATAGAGAAACATTTGAAAGGAGAAATAAATGGCTGAATGAAAAGGGGAATGAAAGACGTGCAGAATTGAATGCTTGAATAAATTACATGGGATTTTAAAATTACATCACCTTACTTCAAATCTAATCCATTCATTTCTGTCTCTGTCGTTTTTTGACATCGTATCCGACTAGTGTGACTAGTCAACCCCTCAGATTACCGGTGTAATGATGAGACCGGCTTTTCAGACCAGTGCTCGTTCAATCCATCCCCCCCAGTAACCTGTCGGGAGCCCATACTATCTGTTGTTATACGTACAGTGTATATATGTGATGTTTTCCAGGGAATTTTAAAGAGCTATTTCCTATTTTCATTCCAACAAAATGCATCTGATATCATCCGCAATCATGCCATAGAACAAGTGCTCAATAGAATATGACAGATTTTGCCAGTCCACATGTTGCTTGGTTTTGGCAATCATCTATCCACACATTTCAGCATACTGTAACAAAACAAGGTACGGGTTTATTTATATAGCAACCTTTCAACACAAGGCAATTCCAAAGTGCTTTACAAAGAATGAAAAACTTTAAGAGAATTAAAGGTCCCATGTCCATGCTTTTCCGTTGTTATCCCTCCCCTTGTGTGTTATGAAAGCTTGTTTAATGCACGTAAGGTCTCAAGCCACAAACCCTCAAAGACCCCTGTAGCGATGTAAAACTCTAACAACAAAAAAAAAAAGAAAAAAAAAAAAGACCTGTCCCCTATCTGCCCCAGAACGCCTCGTTGGAGGATTTCTCTTTCCATTTTTTTCTTCCGGGGCCTACTGACGTAACGCTGTGGACACTCAGCCTTTATTTTCTCAGCCGCGGAGCCTCCGTACACACACACACTTGGAGGGTGTGTGTGTGTGTGTGTGTGTGTGTGTGTGTGTTGTTGTGTGTGTGTGTGTGTGTGTGTGTGTTGTGTGTGTGGGTGTGTGTGTGTGTGTGTGTGTGTGTGGTGTGGTGTGTCCTGAGCTCCGCGGTGTCTCGCTGTCTCGCAGACCCCAGCAGCAACCAAGGAAACGACACCAGTATCCAGCTCACACTGTCCGCTCCTCGAGCCTCAAAGGCGGAGCAAGCGAGCCCGCAATCGTCCGGCACCAACAGAACCACAACGCAGCATTTCTCACTGTTTGTCATCTACGGTGTCATTTTCTAGCTGCTAACAAACGTTTTACATTTGAAAGAATAATCATGTTCAGCTGTATGGTGGTGGACTCATCAGAACAGAGTAGGGGTGAGCTGACCAATCAGAGCAACACTGGATTCACAGGCAGGATCTCCAACAAGCTGTGTTGTACAGAGAGTGAAAACACATACTATACAGAGATGCTGGATGAGATTAACCAATGTGAGTGGAACAAGTGAACTGTGAAATCTAATCTATTATGACCTCAACATGGTATGATCAGTAGTAAGGCCAGAACACAGTGCAGACGGGATAATTTCATACTAATCATTAAAAAGCTTTCCTAGAGATAAGTAATCAACATAATGACAAGCTATGATCAGAGAGGCCATCAGTAATGTACAATCATTGAAATGCTGATGTCGTAAAATATGTTGATTATGATTGTAATCTATTGTTCACTATTTTTAAATCAGGCTTAAGTCTTTCTTTTGCCGCGCTTTCAATGAACTATTCATATCTTACATATTCTGAACATTTCGATGATTGTATACCCTGTGCTTCATATAGACTTGTTTTAATGTTTATTTTATTCTCTTTGCTTTTTAAATGATTCGTTTGAATGCATTAAACGTGTTTCCGCTGCACTGTCCTTATATGTCCATGTCATGCATTTCTACTGATCATAATTCCATTGTTGAGGTCTACTAGAATAGATTATACTTGTTCAATTTTCCACTCACATTGGTTCCCTCATCCAGCAGTCTCTGTATAAGTATGTGTATTCACTCTCTGTCCCACAGGGCTTGTTGGAGCTCCTGCCCCCCCCTGGAGCCCCAGTGTGTCTCTGATTGGGTCAGCTCGCCCACTCTGTTCTGATGAGTCACCACCGTTACAGCTGAACATCAGTGATTATGTGTTACAATGGCGTTTGTTAGCAACTGGAAAATGACACAGTAACGACAAACAGATGAGAATGCTGCGTGGGGTCTGGGTGCCGGTTGGCGACGTTGCAGGGCTCGCTGCTCCGCCTTTGAGGCTCGAGGAGCGGACAGTGGTGAGCTGGATTCACTGGTGTCGTTTCCTGGTTGCTGCGTGGGTCTGCGAGACAGCGAGACACCGCGGAGCTCAGGCCACACACACACACACACACACACACCACACACACACACACACACACACACACACACACACACACACACACACACACACACACACACACACACACACACACACACACACACACCTCCAAGTGTGTGTGTACGGAGCTCCGCGGCTGAGAAAAGATAAGGCTGAGTGTCCACAGCGTTACGTCAGTAGGCCCCGGAAGAAGAAAATGGAAAAAGAGAAATCTCCAACGAGGCGTTCTGGGGCAGCATAGACAGGTCTTTTCTGTGTTAGAGTTTTACTCGCTACAGGGTGTACTTTGAGGGTTTGTGACTCTGCAGACCGTTTACGTGCATAAAAAGCTTCATAACACACAAGGGGAAGGGTAACAACCGGAAAAGCATGACATGGGACCTTTAATGCTCTTAAAGTTTTTCATTTTTGTAAAGCACTTTGAATTGCCTTGTGTTGAAAGGTGCTATATAAATAAACCTACCTTGTTTTGTTACAGTATGCTGAAATGTGTGGGAATAGATGATTGCAAACAAGCAACATGTGGACTGGAAAATCTGTCATATCTCTATTGAGCACTTGTTATGGCATGATGCAGATGATATCAGATGCATTTGTTGAATGAAAATAGAAATAGCTCTTTAAAATTCCCTTGGAACATCACATATATACACTGTACGTATAACACAGATGTATGGGCCTCCTGACAGGTTACTGGGGGGGATGATTGAACGAGCACTGGTCCGTGAAAAGCCGTCTCATCATTACACCGGTAATCTGAGGGGTTGACAGTCACACTAGTCGGTACGATGTCAAAAAACGACAGGACAGAAATGATGGATTAGTCTGAAGTGAAGGTTGATGTAATTTTAAAATCCCATTGTCAATTTATTCAAGCATTCAATTCTGCACGTCTTTCATTCCCCCTTTTCATTCAGCCATTTATTTCTCCTTTCAAATGTTTCTCTATTCAGTCACTCATCTCTCCACTTGGACTGATGTAGAGCTCTCTTTGAGTGCATCAGACCATGGAGGAGTCATAGAAATTACTCTTAAGAACTGACCTGATCCCTTGACCGTGCAACCTTGAAACCCGGGCGCACACATACACACACATAGCTACCCACAGTCGGTTGTCAATTGCCTTAAAAGTGGTGGTCATGCCTGAGAACACATGGATTTCATTTACCCCACGGCTAAATGGAACCAACACGCTTGCCCACACACGTTTCATTAAAGTGCCCCGGTAGGCTTAGTTTGGTACAGTATGAGTCAGGGGAGTTAGAGGACCTGAGGGCGCGCACGCACACGCACACGCACACACACACACACACACACAAGACTGTGTCTGTATTAGATGCACACAGTCGTGCATGTGTGTTTTTGGGATGTTCGGTGACTCCCAAACAGAACTCATTTTAATTCAGCCAGTCTCATTCCCAGCTCACACCAGGGAATACATTTATTTCGACCGGTATCTCTCCCTCCCCGCCGCTCCGTCCATTCTAATCCCTTCAACCAATAGAGGACTTAGAATCAGCCACAGGTTACACAACTTTTCCATTGGACCCCATTGAAATCACACCTGGGTCCAATTGCACTGTCAGATATAGGGAGTGTTTGTGTGAATCAATCTGCAGTGCCATACCTGCCAGGCTGCTGCCCCTTGGGGTTATTAAATTGGTTTCTTTGTGCCAGACGTGTAAATCCATCACAGAGCAGTGTTGCAGGGAACTGTGTGTGCCTACCTGTAGGATGTGTCTCTCCAGCCTCATCTCCAGAATGTTGTTCTGCTCCTCCAGACGCTGCCGCTCCGACTCTAAATCTTCAATTTTCTGTCTGAAAAATGCACGCACACACTTTCACTGACTTGTTTATTAATAAAACGACTATGCACATTTTAGACTCAATATGCTAATCCTAGAGGTATAGCTGTGCTCACAGACAAGTTAATCCACCTTTGGTGTATGTGTGAATATCTCCCGTCTCAGGTTGTGAATTGGTTGTTTTTGCAACCGTTTGTATAATTTTGTTTTTTCTGAGTAAGTGAGGATTTGAATTCCCTCAATATTTCAATATGTGACATTATTTTCATACCTTCCAAAAGAATAAAACAATATATAGAATTTAAAAAATCAGTTGACGAAAAACGGTTGTTATTACATTATATTGCATACCTGTTTCTCTCAATGTTTAAGTCATATTTAATTAACATATTCAATTTTCTAGTATGGTTGCTTCCTTATTTTTCCAGCTTTGGAATATCAACTTCTTATACACTAATGACGAAAAAATGCGTGGGAGAGAAACTCCCTCTGGAGGGAACACAGGGACTTTAGCCCTTGAGGACCATTTGCATGCACAAAAACCAATATAACACACTACAGGAAAGTTAACACCTAAAAAACAGTATAGGGCCGCTTTAATGTATATGAAAATAATTGTTGGTTTTCATTTGTAGTAATTAGGCGCTTTCCCACCAAGTACTTTGCCGTACTTAGTTCCCAGTAATTAGTTCATCAGAACTCTTTAGTTCACACCGGAATATTACATTACATTGCATTTAGCTTTTATCCAAAGCGACTTACAATAAGTGCGTTCGACCAACAAAATACAAACAAGAAAACAGAATCATATAAGTACATCAGGTTTCATGGAGCTAAAACATTTAAAGTGCTACTCAACTGGCTTTAGATAAGCCAGTCCTTTATTAGTATATAAGTGCTTTGTTAGTAATTCTATCGCTCGAAGTGGAGTCGAAAGAGATGAGTTTTCGGTCTGCGCCGGAAGGTGTGTAAGCTTTCTGCTGTCCTGATTTCAATGGGGAGCTCATTCCACCATTTTGGAGCCAGGATAGCAAACCCACGTGTGAATAAGTCCCTGAGGGAGGATTAGGCAAATTAAGCCGCTGACGTCACTTCTTCTTCTTCGGGTTTACTGGCAGGCCGCAAACAACTTCACGGCGTATACTGCCACCTGAAGTTCCCGGCCGGAAGTCCCCGGAGTTGGGGACTTCCGAGTAAATCGCCAGAACGCCGACAACTCCTCATCTCCACTGCTCCCATGTTTTATTTTGTGTTGCCATAAGTTAGTCTCTCTCCGTTGGTGCGCTGGGCTAATGCTAATAATGCTGATGCCAGCAAATACAATGGCGGCTGTACAAAACTTTTCGGAGTTTTACGAGCCGTGGTTTGCAATCCGCCCAGCCAATCAGGAATGGGAACCTTTTTCTCCCACGAAAATACCACCTCTCTAGCAGGGACTACAAAGAGGGTGAAAAGGTTCTCATGAGCTAAGTTCTAGTTCCGGATTTTTTTGGTGTGAACGCAATATTTCAAGAACTATCGGAAAATATACTGGGAAAAGTACTCCGGTGTGAAAGCGCCTAATGTATGTGCAAGATGATTCTAAAGTGTTCACCTGGAAATTTGTTTTCCAAACTCATGGGACGAGATTACGGAGTAAGAAAAGGTGACACGAGTTTTTAGTTCAAACCCGAACCATCTGGAAAAGTTTTCTTCTTACCCTAATACAAGAAATAACGGTCGACTTAAACCGGGGCTACTATAAACAAACAAAAAAGAAATTAACTCCCAAAACTTTTAATGTCTTTGCAAAGGTTTTTACGACTAACAAAAACTTTACTATATTTTGGTTCTATTTCGCTCCCTCTCTCAGTCCACAATGGACCTGAGAGAAGTGTGAGCCACTTAGAGAAACCAGAAATGAACAAGTTTACTGAGGAAAGGAAAAGTACCGAGAAACAACGGCTCCTCTGTAGTCGGTATCGGTACCGTTACTAACTGCCGTCACTTTGGTGGTCAACCATGTCGTCATTAATGAATAGACAGAACCCTTCTTACCTTCACCCCTACTCACCCTTTGCCTGTCTACCGAGAGTCCTTTTTCCCCTTTACCCACACGTCTACCTTTACTCCCCATTAACGTCCACCCCTGTCGCTCTAACTCTCCTTCTGTCTATCTTGATTTCTGACTTGTAACCACCTTTTTAACCCTCAGTCACCTGAATTACCCCCAACATTTTTTCCTATAAAGACACAGACCTAAACAGGAGAGAACTTTCTAGAGTCAACCCTTTCTCAGGAAATCCCAGAAGGACGTCCGGTTTTCTAAAGACGGTCCGTGTGCCGTCTCCAGGGACTACGACGACGTGGGCCGGGTAAAAAGAGGAAGACCAAACAGTGTCCACCTCGACCCTCCGACCTCAGGGACTTCTTCGTGGTCCGGAGACGACGCCTGTCGTTGTGGAGTCCTGGGTTTCTTCTCGAGTTGATGAGTCCATCAATTGTGTACGTGTGTTTGTTACGTTTT
>NW_011369096.1:727945-741478 GCF_000735185.1 Notothenia coriiceps | reverse complement strand
TAAACACCTCACGATATTTCGCAATGATTCATTGCATTGATCATTCATCATTCATTTTTGGGGGTTTCTCTTTCCTAAATCATTACAGCATGATGGGGTCTAATCTCCAACATCACACACAACACAACAAAATTCTCTAATTAATGAAATCAGAGAACTCTTTCTTTCAATATCTCCCCTCTCAGCGTTGTCAGACAATACTGCGAACAGGAGCTCATTTCATGCAAACATGATCATTATAGAAGTCAGGGAACTTCTTCCTCAGCTAATGTCCAGTAGAGTTGGGGGAGTTCTGATTCATCCGGATCTTAATCCGGATCCTAGTATGACCTGGGAGTGACGAGTCTCACCTCTCATTAACCCGAGTCTTGAGTCCTACACCCGGTGATGTACAAATTAAAACTATAATTGCGTCACTCGCTACTATCCCTATAACATGTACATCACTTTACAGTGTACCCCAGTCCATGTGCCTAGCTGTAGCAGTAGGATAGCTGCAGACATTATTGTTTGATTCAGGGGATGCAGATCAGTGAACTTCCGCAGACTCGTGCAGACTCAGAACCCTAACTGTAGCAGATCCAGAGATCCAGACTCATCATACACGAGTCAACAGCAGACTCAGATTCGCTAATCCTGACTGAATCAAGGTAACTTCCTTCACTGTGCTAACATAGCAGACTCTGAATCACCGATACCGACTAGTGATTTGAGCGACGAGTGAGTCAGCGGAACTCACAGACGCAGATTCGGTGAGCAGACCGAATGAGTGGATTGCTCCACACAGCGCGAAACAGCAAACTCGTCGGTTGGTCTCGTCATGGTTTTCAGACTCAGTGAGTGTCAGTTGTTCATGATAACGCATTCTGTACACAGATCATTTGCCACCTGGTTAAATAAAGGTTAGAAATGAAATGCCACCTGGTAAGTTAAGATCCTTCGTCAGCTCACGGCTGCATTTCCCCCTTTAGATATATACGATTTCAGGATCGGGATCAAAGACTTAACATTTATCATAATTATGACATCTGTCAATCAGTGTTCTTTAAACAAAATGAAGTCTCTCCTGATTTAAATTAAGCTCAGCGCAAGTTCTTTCAGGAAGACTGGGTAAATATACATTCACTCCGCAGCTGCATATAATCAGCTCATCACGGGCGTTGTCTTTAACCTACAGTATTACATTCACCTCATTCTCCAGCAGCCAATCACCGTGCTGCAGCCAAACTTTAAAAGTGTTCTCCTCTCCCCTGCAGTCAGCTGTGATTTCAGGTTTTCATGCTGCCGCCCGCCTCCTCCTCATCCCGCTCCTTTCATCATATCCAGTGCCAGGAGAGCTAATCTAATCGCCAAAGACTTAACATTTATCATATGACATGTGTCAATGTAAATGAAGTCTCTCCTGATTATGCAAGGCTCTGGTATTCATTTTGTTTCTTAAAATGATTACTCCATGTTTTTTTAGGTGCAATTTTGTAGAAGATATTTTTTAGAAATTCACGCCATATGTTCTCGAGAAAATGTGGTATGCTATATGCTCCATTTTTGGATTGATTAGTAATGTTTATTACTGGATGCACCAAGACTTCTCTAATGCTCAACTGATGACATTAAAACAAATTAGTGAAGTTTTTAGATATTTTACTTTAAAAATACAGCCTACACAGTGTAGCCCAACATTAAGAAGAAGAAGAAGAAGAAGAAGAAGAAGAGAAATCAGAGCACTAATTACCCACATGTATAGGCTGTATAGTTGCCTGCTGTAGCTAGATGCTGCAGGTTAATGATGCAAACAACAGCACTAAACATCAGCCATATGGAGCTGCAGTGCGTGTTTTAATATCATTATGTCTTTATTTCTTTGCCACAGTGAGACAAACTGTGTGATTGCATCGCAGAAGATGTTTTGCTACTCTTTATGTTGTTGCATACAGAGATGGATCATTAGTTCTTGTTTGGGTTTTGGTTATTACCTCTCAGCGCTGTTTGCCTGAAGGATGCATCTTCAGGAAAACTTGACACCTTACGTCAACATTTTACCTTTAGTTTTGAATAGATCTAAATGTGTTTTAAGGAAGATAGGCCATCGTAACAGATTTTTTGGAGATACAATTGTTTCGATTATTCAGGCTGGACGAACCGCCAAACAGAAAGGTTATAATGCATGACTTCTTTTTATATATTTTCAAGCTGATTTTCGACATCCCTCAAAATAACAAACTGTGGTGTAGAACATGCACAACAGATGAAATGAAAAAACTTTAAAAATGAATACTGAGCCCTGCTTTTGGGCAATTTTATACATTGACTTAATCTAAGTGTGTTTGTGTAGTTTATTAATAATTATTGCATTAATATTGGTATTTGAAAAATATTATGAGTAACTCTACATTATAACACTTTATTACATGGCTGCTTACTACAGATTTCATAAGCTGTTTTCCAGGAACTTGTACATTTCTATGAAAAAACTTGTTTTTATTGTAGTCAAATTATCAGATAATGGATTTAAATCCATTTGGACCAAATTCAATCAATTATAACATGAAAAAAATAGAAGAAAGAAAAATGACATTGTGAAAGAAAAGCAATAGTGCATGATACAAATGTCTCATGACACCGGGGCACATAACAACCACACTGTTGCTAATTCATTTTCCTGATAATTTTCCTCTTGGGGGAATGAGAGAGAAACACCTTTAAAAACCTGAATGGTTTCTGGTCTCCATCCAATTTCCCAACTAAAGGCAAACAAAATAGATATAACCAGAGGACGAGTGCTCATCTGGCAGACAGACCTGACAATATATAATTTCTGTTAATACAATTTCGGAATTGAGCTTATTTCCTGGACCATTTACCACTTGAATGTGTGCCATAAAATATTCATAATGCATGTTGTTGAGAAAGGAAATATCTCGCTTCAATTACAGAGGACATTTTTATGCCTGAGATTTGCAAACAAGTTAATCACATATACCTGCTACAGCTGGATGAGGTGATTCAGTCCCATTCATCACGCCAAGCAGCTGGATGACACAGAGGCGGATGGCGTTTCGTTACAGACGAGAGAAACGTTTCAAGGTTACACACACTTCCTCGGCTCTATTTACTGAGTGACATTTACACAATATTGAACAAAAGGTTGCGCTGCCGGGATGCGTCATGCTGTGCTTCAGATGTGCTGCTGAGCTTCATTATACTGGCCTCTCTGTTGTTTGACGTAAAGTTCCGAAATGAAGCAACAAATTACTTTCCATCAAAATCAAACGTTGGATAGTAATATTTATTTTGCATGTTTAAGGTTTGAATTTTGCTGGTCTTTCTTTGTGTATGGTGCAAGAACTGTTCAAGGTTAAGGCGAGGTCAGGCAAATATTGATTGAAAACCAGTTATACCATGTAAGTGTAATCCATGACCAACATGACAGATGTAGCGGTTTGACGTTGAAGGGCCCCACTTCACAACAGTGCTTGATATTTTATTGAATCCCCCTGCGCACAATAATTAATGCGAGAGTCTCGACAGCCCAAAACAGGATCAAATTAATTGATTCTGCTTGAGGCCTGCAGTTAATAAATGAATATGTTTTTGTGTTATTTTTATATTATAACCGTTGCAGTGCTAATTAACCTTTATCGGATTAGTTGATTCATGGTTGTTGTTTTGCCTGGTTCATCTTCTGGTGGCTGTTATGTTCTTGAATGCAACACATTCCTTAAAAACCTACAATGCCTCTAATCATTTTTAATGTAGCAATGACATGATACTGTGTCGTAAGATTTTTAGAATGACAGTTTTAAAGGGGCCGTATTATGCTTTTGGGGGTTTTCCCTTTCCTGTAGTGTGTTATGTAAATGGTCTGCAAAGGCTAAAATCCCTGTGTTCCCTCCAGAGGGAGTTTCTCTCCAACACCCAACCTCCCACACCTCCTACTCCTTTGTTGATTTCTGTAACATGGTGACATCACTATGTAACACCCGCACTTCTATTCACTAGTACGCCAACACATCGTACGTGATAAGGGGCGGGATATCTCTAAGAGGTTGACCAATCACAACAGAGCCGGCCTTCTAACCAATCAGAGGGTGAAAAGAGGTGATGCAGCATAGGTAGTATGAGAATAAATAAAGACTATTAACATAAGAGCATGTGGACATTTCAGTTTTTACAACATACAAATATTCAACAGAAAAAAAAGGTACACTTTTGACAACAAGTATATGTTTTATTTTTGTATAAGGGAACTGGTTTTAATGCTTCTTCTCCATCAGCTAATATCTGGTCGACCAGTACTGCAAGCATTTAGCAAAAAGTACACATTATTAACAGGAAAAAAGTTGACGGTTGTGAAACAAGCTTAAAAAGCAAACATTGATTTGTTTCACCTTCTTAAGTTCCTAGGGTTAACATGTCAGCAACCAACTTTATTAATTTGGAAATGTCTTTATTTCTTTGAAATTCCATTCCATTCTCCGGTTGGTTTATTAAACTCCTGGCTCTTGTTCCACTTGTTTACCACCTGGTTGCAAACTAGTACTGCTGTTGGATGCTGGGTTAGTAGAGTGCAGGGTATTCTATTTTCTGTTGTTGCTAAAAGTGTCTGCCTGCTGTGGCTGAAACTCTAATGTTGTTTAATTTAATTAAACTCAATCCAATTGTCACACATTGTTGAACAACTGTTCTGTCAGACAAACTGGTATCCTGCTGATTTAAGCTGCTGAATGCATTACCTCTAACAATCTGTTACAATAGGAAATGTGGGAAATTAAGGAAGCAATATGGTGTCCAAATGCTGTTTCACTGTCACTCGAAAAGTTTAAACCAGTCTATTTTTTTTCTTTTCCAGACTACATAGCAAGTACTTTTTCTTTATCTTCTTGTGGGTACATTCAGACACCTAATGTTTTCAAGCTTGCTTATAATCAGATATATGAACTGTCAAGCGTTTGATGTACTTGGTTTGGCAGTTGTACAAGGACAAGTTTAAAACAAAAAAAGGGACTTCAATTATTTGGAATGTGTGTTTGTTGATAATAACATTCGAAAGGGAGATTTTAGTTTTAGTTGTACGGAGATAAAAGCATCCCAAGTTGCTAGTTCAAAGAGAGAGATACCATCGGCCAACAGAGGGGATTTCATTGCCAAAAGAATTGCAGCATTCCTTGGGCTTCAACATACTTTTAGTAGGTGAGGAGTTGACGCTGATGAAAGAATAATCAATTGAGGTGGTGAGGTGTTGGTGCAACACCAGCCGCAAGATGATTGGATATTTGCCAAGTGAACATCTCCCTGCAGGAAAAGGAATCTGGAGGTGCATCACAGGAGAGGAAGTCTATCCGTCATAAGTATAAATCTCTTCCCCTGATCACTAAAAACTTGCCAGAAGTTAGAGATTAAACAGGATATCTGTGAGGGAGAACTCTGTGTTATAAGGGAAACACTGTACCAAATCAATACAAATAATACCTCTTTATATCAATTAAATAATTATAAAACAGTAGGTAACCAAGTAAAAAATTTCAAAAACATTAGTGATCCTTGACTTTTATAGTGGTGTCGATTTTAAAGAACGTGCACTTCAGGTTTTTATTCACTTCAATTACCTGATGATCATACCAACCTATTTTGCGGATGAAGGCTGTGATCACATACTTTACATGTAGAGATATGTTGCCATAATAAATGCCTGAAAAACAAATGTGTGGGTGACCAAATTTGTAAAGCTCTTGCTGTTGTTTGCTGTTATTATTGTCTTTTTTTTGGTTTAGATACTTGCATCAAAACAGGAATATAATTTATGAAGTAAGAAAGCCCGCCACTTACTTGATTTTAGTGGTTGCCTGGGTCAAAAGGGACTAAGAAGAAGAAGTGCAAAAGGAAGCCCAAGCGGGTTACACGCCGTAAAATAGCAAACAATGGATTGGTTGGGTATAAATGTTCACAGGACATCAAGGTTTTTGATATCTTGATTGTTTCATCTGATGCTTCTGTACATTAACTTATATAGCTCAATGTCAAAAGGCTAGATGCTCATTTACACATCCAAACGATGTTCGAACAACTGTATCAATCATTGTAGTCGTATCTTCGGCCACCTGATGAATGTTGACTCCTGAGGATATTAGATATGTCTGTTTAGCTGCTAAATGCTCCACATTTGCTTACTTGTTCTGTCTACTGTTGAGTGGTAAGGCTGAATCAAAACACTAAAAGTTGCACAGAGTGATACTAAAACATTCACACTGGAGAGCAAAGCCGACAGGACCCACAAGCAGGAAACCAAATAATTTGTCAGAATGATTTGGGCAAGCCAAAAAACAAACAACCCCGGTCTGACAAATATTGACAAAAAAATGAACTTAAATACATGCAGAGGTAATCATAATGACAAGACGCAGGGGGAAGGAAAAAAACGAAAGGCCATCAGGTGAATAGAATCAGGTTATCAAACAGGCGGGACAACACAGAGACAGGTCAGGACTGACACATTGAGGATGGGAACTGCTAAGTTGCATGATGATTCCTAATGTGATAAAAAAAAAAGTAATTTGATCGATTGTTGATAAAAAACAATATTACTTGTGAAGCTTTATGTAACGTTTTTAATGATTTACTACATTGTGCTAGTGCTACTTTTAGTGAAGCCAATTATAAAAGTATGTCTTAAGACATTCCTGCAATAATTCCAAATATTCCAATGTAATTTATGCCAGACTGATCAGGTGTGGAATTACATTAAAAAGGGTTGGCACCTTTATGAAGAAATAGCATACATGACAGTTAATGTAATGATGTGGAGATGTGATTGCATTTGATAGCTGTCCAGAGGAGCGTTTAATTGCATTCTGACACCTTATTACACTATCCAGCAGATATCACTTAATTCCTTGTTACAGAGTGGAAGGAAGATTGACAGCGGATGAGATACTTATTAAGACTGAGTGATGGTATACCAGCTATGAGACATGACTAAATAAACTCTGGCAGGCTCACATTTCAACTTTTCTCCAGCAAGACAACTTTGTCTGAGAAATAAACAAACCTCACACAGTCAGCCGTTCCCTCAGGCATTATTAGTCATGAAGTTATTAATATAGGATTCTGGGAATAAAAAATCCCAATGGAAGTGGTGATGAGGCTGCAGACACCGACGATAGATAAGGTTTGCTTTCCCAGAGCTCTTTGTAATGGACACCCACTTTTGTTGTGAATATGAGACTCCCACTTTATGCCAACTTTTTTGTCATGACCTCAAATATGGTGCGGTTTCCCTCTATAGAAAGAGAAAACCCATACCTGCGGCCTGTACTCTAGCATAAAAGATGATCGATGGACGCACTGCAGGGCTGTGAGTGTGAAAAAGATGCATAAAAGAAATTGCTGAAAAAAGTACTTCAGACAACCTAAAAGGGGTTGTCTCCCAGTAAAACCACATTTGGCTGAGGTCTTTTGATTAAAACAGTGACAGTGAAGGTCAGCGATAAGAGACGAATAAAATTATGAACGTCCCTGGTAGGCAGCCCAGTCAAACAAACGATGATCCTGTTCTTTTTCTGTATACATCAAACATATTTTCCTTACAAAGACATTTTTTGTTTTGTTCGATCAGACAGGACATCAAACCAGTGATGGCTGATGGTGTTATCACATGTGTGAGAGTCTAGTCAAATCGGTAGCCTCATGCCAGATAAAAAGACTTGTGAGGCAATCGGGAGGCTGCTTACTGTTAAGCCCCCTGTTCTAATGGACCCATGTGTTGGGAGAGGAATAAGCCTTTGGCTGACATGGCACCCAGTGGTGGTGGCTCCCTTTCTTCTGCTGCTGGGGCAGCTGCTGCATGGTGGCCATGCATGTAGGGAAAAAGTCGGAAACCATCAAAGAACATTTTACTCCTATTATGCTATTTGTAGGCATATATTATTGGTCTCAGATATATACCAATAAAAAAACATGTCTATGATGTGTTTTGCTGAAAATAGACGGATCATGTACTTTAGACATCCCTCATATCCCTCTGTTTCAGCCCTGTTAGAGAAGTGCTGATTATGGGTCAGTAGCTGCTGGCCCCGCCCCCTTTGGAGCATGCATGCAAGATCTGAGCTGCAGAGAGATAGTTATAGCTAAATGTTGCCTTGATTAAATGCCATATCATGTTCCAAACGACATCAAGGATTATTTCGGAAATAGTGTGGAGCTCAAATGTTTTTTCTCTTGCGGGTTTACTACAAGGTGAGTTCCTTTTTTTATTTCCTGCTTCTTACACATATGCCTCTTTCCAATACAGCTTAGTTCTGAGTGTTAGCAATGCTTGCTAATGTAAACAAAGACCATATTACTTCCAAAGCACATTGTATCTGATAGGCACGTTTCTGATAGGGGGCGTAACGCCAGCCCGTCATATCGGTAGAAAATCTGGATCAGCTCCGTTGAACCCCCGTTTTAGTTTTTATTTGGGTACGGAGGAAAAGAGAGAAGGTTGTATTTTCTGACACTTTGTGAGTTCCCTTACACACCGGGGACACATTTATATATAAAAGACATACAAAAGTGCACTTTGCATGATAGGAGACCTTTTAGTTGATGTGTTGTTGTGTTGAATCAGTATTCAAATCGTGATTAGTGTTGATTAAAGGTGTAACATAATAAACAATGGTATTCTCTCAAATCCCTTTACAAACCTCAAACTTAGAGTCAATTTAGTAGTACACCATACATAACTAACACCAAAGGGGCTTCATGGCACACAGTTTATAGTAAAGAGTGGTTGACATTGTCCCCAAAAAACCTGTTCTTGCAACTCCACAGGGTGCACATACAGTGTTGTTCGCCGCTGGACGTAGAAACATCCTTGATGGATTCAAAGATGTCTCCTAGTGTGGGGCAGAAGTTATGAAGCACTACATAGGCCCTGATGACTGAGGGGATAAGGGTCTGCTCAAACAATCTCCACAGATTATTTAACCTGTTAAACCCCAAGCCTGTTTTTCAAGCCTCAGGCTCGAAAATGACATTCCCAGAACAAATTACCATGACTTCACTTCTAAAAGTGGTAAATTAATAATCTTTTTCTTCAAAGCAATTATAAACCTGTGTGTTGGCTGTAGAAAAGTCAGAATCAATATAGATGTTTTTATTTTAAAGTAAATTCAGATTGAACATAGTTAAAAAAAATGTAAATTATAGTTTCCTTCCAAAACCATTACTTATAGTGAAAACCACCCTTGAATGATGGAATAGTAGACTAAAAGCTTTAGGAATCCAAAC
Source organism: Notothenia coriiceps (assembly GCF_000735185.1). Taxonomy (NCBI): domain Eukaryota; kingdom Metazoa; phylum Chordata; class Actinopteri; order Perciformes; family Nototheniidae; genus Notothenia; species Notothenia coriiceps. The sequence continues at coordinate 732,211 of NW_011369096.1, read as the reverse complement.
TATAACATATAAGTACCCTGTATCAAGATTGATGCAAAACGAGACCTTTTTAGAGAGGTTTAGCAAAAGAAAACCCCACCTTTGGGGTCATTTGGGTGGATTTGCCGTTTCTCTGGGACCCATTCGTCGATTTTGGTGATTGACATCTCTTTTGAACCGTTAGAGCCAATAGAATTGAAGGGGAAGTTCCACATACACACACACGTTACCAATGAGGAGTGAGAGTGACGCACACGCAGTCGAAAGCTATGTTACTCTCAGACAACTGAAAACTGAAACCTAGGCTCAAACTAGTAAATATGAAGATGGATTATCAGTAATCATTTCAAAGTGACATAGACACATTGGATTAACCTTCAGCAGCGTTTTTATCGTTTTGATGCCATTGAACACAACTTTTGATCAGAACAACAGCTAAGGTAAGACTAATGAAGCTCAGCACAAGTTCAGGCAGGAAGACCTATCATTTCGTATTGCACGTCATGGCAATACTCGCTCCCTTCACTAAATGATAGGGAGCGCCACTCCTCAGCTAACCTATCACTTCCCTCCATTCACAAGCCTAATTATCGCACCTGTTAATCCCTCTATATATGCTCTCCCCTTTTCCATCAGCTGTCTTCCAGGTGTCAACGCGCAAGTTGGTAGCTTACACTCCTCTTACGCCTAAAAACTTGATACGAAAAACCTCAAACATGTCTAATTCAGACTCTTCAGAGAACTTACTTTTTTCGAAGGATCTTGATCCCGATTCCGATGCACTTCCAGAGGAAGTGTTAAACTCCTCAAGTCACTGTCGCCTCAGTTCTCGTCTGAGCGCCCGCAGCGGCTCTCGCACAGCAGAGGCAGAATTCCTCGTCGCCCATCTCCGCAAGCAGGGACATCACACCCAGATCTCCTACTTTCCCGCTCCGTGGAGCTGTCGGATCAAGCTCCGGTGCGGTCTCCCAGCCCAGGCAGCAGCTCTAGCCAGCGCCCCCCCGGGAAGAGGGCGAGGGCGCTCTTGCGGCCGCCGGAGGCAAAAGGTCTAAAAAGCGAGTCCTCCATGGAGCTCGCATCGGCCAAGAAATCCTTCCACTCTTCAGGCTCTCACTCCAGCGCGCTCCAGCAGGCCCAGCGGCCGCTCAGCATCCCAGCGCCGCCCAGCCGCAGCGCCGCTCAGCCGGGAGCTACCGGCACTTCAGCCCGTCTTCAGATGGCAGCCTAGTCAACACACTGCAATCTCTGGCAAATTCTCATGCTGCATCGACGCTCGCCTTTTAGTCCATGGAGAGAGGCCAGGCCGGAAGCTCACCTCTTCGGCGGCCCGGCCGGGTCCAGGATGTTTGTATTTGGCACGGTAGTTCCACCTCACTCCTCTGGCTTCCGCCGTCCGGCTCCTCCCTCAGGTAGGCCCTACATCCCCAAGACCGCTAACATCTCCTCACGGGCTCAGAGCGGAAAATCCTCCGCGGGGAAAGACATTAATTTGGTCAGCCTTATTCTGGCCTTCCCCGGAGTGTGAACAAGAGCCATCGCACCGGCAGGAAGCTTACTGCGGTATTTAAATCTGCGACCCCCGGCATCCTCAAGACCTTCTATAGTGCAATTTCTGGTAGCTTTTAGCCATCTTCCGAGAGCTCTCTGCGCCAGTTTACCCTGAAGAAGAGTGGGTTAGATGCTTATCTGGCGCATGATCGGCGATCTCATCATCGAAATACGGGAAATCTGTGTTTTTTTATCAATACCATTTAAAAAAGCTTCTCTAGCAAAGCAGCGCTACACTTAGCTCATTGGTAACCATCCGACCTGGACATGGTCCCGTGGTGGATACCGAGCTGCTCGTTATGGCTAACCGGCAGGGCAACAGATCGTCTCGCGCATTAGCTGCGGAACGCAGGGCCGCACCTCTCCGCTCTGCCCTCATGTGTTCCTCTCTCGGGTCTGGCGTATTTTCCCCACGCAGTCTCTGGGAATAGTAACCAAACACGTCAGGTGTCAAACAAGGGATAATAGATTGTGCGTTTCTTTTAACGAGAACGTGTGTTCCTGACCCTCATTTTCATATTTGCAGTACCTGCAGGGGGATTGGCTCACCTTTTGAGGTCAGTTTGCCTCAGGCGCACGTCCTCCCTTTCCGCGCAGGAATCAACGTGGTGGAAAAACCTTTTAAAACATCACCCCTCGACTCCATTAACACCCACACACTTAGCAGCTGCGCTTTCGACTACCCAAATCCCGTGTTCGAGAGGCTTCAGGGCAGGGGTCCTTTCTCCCCTCCTCGAGCGGTACTGTGACGTGGCCTAAAAACCTGCAGTCAGCCGCCAAAGAACCCACCCATAGTCTCTCATCTCATCAGAAAAGAGGCTCAACAAAGGATACTTTAATCGTAACCTTTCCACTCCTCTCCGTTCCCAGTGTTCCGGACAAGCCCAAGTTCGGTCACGCGTATTGGTCGCCCTATCAACAGACGAAGCTGAAATAACTGAGTATAGTAATTAAAGGATACATGTTGGATCTATGTTCCCTTGCATCTCGGGTAGTTCGATAGAGCCTCTGTTGTTTGACAGTAGGAGATGCACAATCAATATGTCGCTTATTCCCCCCAGCTAGAGATAATTTTTACATTGTTCTTTATTATCTGGCTTAGGTGTAGACTAGCATTGCCATCATGACTCATCAAACCTATTTCGCCTAGGGTCATTAGGAGCACTTGAAGCTCCAAGCCTATCAAATCCTACTGATGCGCGAGTTCATACGATATATTTCCCATTCCACCTATCTCAGTGGCATATATGTTTCTCGGGTATCACAGCTCGTGGGAGTCCAAATTCTACTTCGCTGTCCGTTTAACCTTCGGGTGCAGAAGTAAAGCCCTTCATCTTTAATTATTTTTCCGAAGCCCTCTGCTGTATCCTCCTGAACATTGTCAGAATCCCCTCCGTCCTTGACCCTATTGGATGATTTTCCTCCCTCATAGATCTCCCTCGAGGACAACTCAGGCGCTCTCTGCTAGCAAAACTCTAAAACTATGCTTTCAGGGAGTTAGGTGTTCCCCTCTCAGCGAGAGAAAACGGTGGATAAGTGGGTCCCACCACCCAAATGGCATAGAGAGTTTTTGTGCTTTTATTTACAGCTATATCTCGCGAAATAATCTCTGTTCGCTCGATAGGAATGGCATCTCTCCCCCGGGACATAACATGTGTCAGTGTAATTTAGCATCTTCGCGAAGTGATTCACAAACCGATCCTATTCACCTCGCGAATAGCCAATCTAAAACTTACAACAAGTTAGTCACCAACAGCAGCTGCTCTCCCTTGCTCGGGCACCTCACTTCGGCCATGCGTAGTTAATCCCTCCACGGGGCCGCTCTTTTATTTCCCGTCGGCCCTGGATACAGCGTCGCCGGCAGGAAAACCTCCAAGACCATGTCTTTCTTAGATGAAGCTGACTGCTCAGAACGCTGCGGTTCTGGTCCGTCCTGCTCGCGCACTGGAATGCGGTCACGGTTCGTCTTCTACGGACGACCTCGCGTTCACTCCTCCAGACTCCATGAGATTCTTCACGGACGCTACCCCATCCGTGGGTTTTGGGTTTCTGTGCCTCTAGGTCGAGGAGGTAGAGTTCGTCACAGAGGCTCGTGGCCTCGTCATTCCCCAGCCATTGCCTATTTCTGTACCGCTTTCTGTCAGTGCATGATACAATTGTCTACACCGAGATCGCATAGTTAGAGCCGCCACGTGTGGGGGTCACCTCATGCTCAACTCTTCCACCCACAGATTTTCATTCTTCTCCTATCAGTTCTTGTTCTCCTCCTTCCTGTTTTAGGGCTCTCAGACATTCTGAGGATTTACCTCCCTCATCTATTCTTTGCATTCCCAGGAGGCTCGCCGTGTGATCCAAATTCAACAACTGGTCCCTATTTCTGGCCAAAACTAGAATTGAACTGTCCCATAATCTCCATCTGGCACTTGGGAGCTTAATCGGAGTAAACACTGTGCTTCATATTTATTGACCCTCGGGACTTGATAAGACATAATTGGGCATTTACTAATCTGAACGGAAATCTCAGAAACAGGTCGCGTAAAGGCAGAGTGGTGCGCCACACGGGTGGTCAGTCCGGGTGAGGGCGCGCGCGCGCCGCGAGGAAGGAGGAGTCTCGCGGTACTCGTAGTGAGAGACTGAACCCACTAATACTCCACGCAAGGAGGTGGGGATTATTAATAAAGCGCGTTCCCATGCCGTGACATCATGCAGTAATCCTTCTTTCGGAAAGACCATTCTTGT
>NW_011369096.1:722319-727933 GCF_000735185.1 Notothenia coriiceps | reverse complement strand
GTAGAAGTACTCAGATCTTGTACTTGAGTAAAAGTAGAAGTACTCAGATCTTGTACTTGAGTAAAAGTAGAAGCACTCAGATCTTGTTCTTGAGTAAAAGTAGAAGTACTCAGGTCTTGTACTTGAGTAAAAGTAGAAGCACTCAGATCTTGTTCTTGAGTAAAAGTAGAAGTACTCAGTTCTTGAGTAAAAGTAGAAGTACTCAGGTCTTGTTCTTGAGTAAAAGTAGAAGTACTCAGGTCTTGTTCTTGAGTAAAAGTAGAAATACAAAGTACCAAACATGGAAACACACAAGTAAAGTACAATTACCTCTAAATTATACTTAAGTACTTAGTTAATTCACAACTCTGATTAAAACAATAAAAAACAACACATAAGAATTAATATTTTAGTTTCTTCACTTCTTTTAGCATAAACGTTGATTTGATTGAATATATATTATTTTTAACCTATTATTTTTACATGTTTTAATCCCTTTGTGCTAATCATTTCTAAATCGTTAAATGTTTTTTAAAAAGCGTTAAAAAACATAAACTCCACTTCCGGTGTTTCTGACTTCACTTCCGGTGTCTCTGACCTCACTGCCGGTGCAAAGATGGCGGACAGCGGCTCCAAATTCGGATCATAATTTTTCGGAGCTTTCTTTTTAAATCTGAGGATTTCTGCAGCTTCTTTTTCTTCAGGAAACTCCTCTGGAGCCCGGAGCCTGAACACACCTCCTCTACAGAGCCACCGTTAGTCTGTATTATTGATTATGTTTAATTAAAATATAAAGAGATGAAACACGCCACAGAGTGTTCACTGTGTCTCTGCTAACATGCTTCCTGCAACAACAACAACAACAACAACAACAACAACTCTCATACCTGTCATTTTGAACATGCTAACATGTAGAAGAACATGCATGTGTTATTAGCTTGTTAGCAGTCTGGTTTAATGTGAGCACTGTGTGAGACACTACAGGGAATAACACGGTTTGATTTAGAGATGTTTGGCTGTTTATCTTCCATAACATGACAGAAAAACCTCCAAAATCCTAATTTCTATGAAGTGTATTTCCCTAACTGTGTCCGTAGACTTCTCCTAAACTCACCAACAGTATATCTTAAGACATGGGTCAGGATTAGTTCATTTCATAACACTGAACATCTTTATTTTCACATCTCTCTCGCTGTTTAACCTGCAGCGGCAGTCTACGGAAGAGGATAAGGGACATATCATGCGCAATTTATTCTGCAACACCCCCTAGAACCAGGATTTATCTCCCATGTTTACACTCCCAGTCCCCTCACCTCCCACCTCCCAGTTCGGAACATCAAAACTTGCTTTATGAATTAGTGTGATATATATTGAAGTAGCTTTATCAACGTCTGCATGTCATCAACAACCGACTGCCAATCAAATAAAGAAAATACAATTAAAAAAACAACTATTTATTGTCAATTAACATTGAACTATACAGATTGTGACGAAGGTAACTTCGTGGACTGACGGCTTCTTTAGTGAACAGTTTTGCACTTTATTAGCGTGATTTGCACAATACAGTTTGGCATGGCACATTTTATATAATTTATACTAATTATTGAGGTAGTATTTATTAACTGATTAAAACCGTATTGATTGGAATGTCGTCTGGCAGGTGCTGGTCGGGTCCTCGGCTCCGCCTGAAAATATAGGGGAGTTAGCGAGAGCGCCGAAAGTATTTATGCTATTGTAAGAATGACAGCGTTTGGGAATAATCAGGGTGCTAATAATATGTTGAGGGTGTATTAATCATGACGTTAAGTTGCAGTAATAGTTAATTGTGTAAAGTTGATATATCACTTCCCCATGTATGTTGTTGCTGATTGTGTGCACCTGGTGCCCTGTGTTGTCTCCTCCCCCCCCACCTGTGTCTTGTTAGTCTGTGTGTATTTAGGTGCTGTTTCCTTGTTAGGGAGGGAGTGTGTGAGATCCTGGTGGCTGCAGGCTGGGCTCACGTGAACAGCAGCAGCAGCAGGATTGAGGCTGTGTGTAATGTGTTCAGTTTTAATAAATGCCCACACCGGGTTATCATTTTGGACGTTCTGCCTCCTCGCTTGTTCGGGCCGCTCAGCGGTCAGCTTCACACAGATATACAGTAAATACTGTGGATATGTGTAATGTTCCTCTCGGGCTGCATTTAAAAATAAAATAAATAAAATAGCTTTTGAAAATATGTGCATCTTAAAAGTGCTTAATTTTAGATAAATAAAATAAAAGGTAGCAGCAGCTTGAGTTTCTCTTTTTCTTTATTAACCATTTCACATCATGACTTAACAGTTTCAGATGATTATAGAACAATATCAGTCTTTACACATCATAACAATTGAACAGTTTTAAAGTTTCTCTTTCTTTCCCTCTTATATTGCAGTCCCTCACTCACTTTGTTTTAATTCAGTGCGAGAATTGAGCTGGAGCTTGTCCTGCTAGGAGTTTAAATCTGGGCTGAAATGCTGTCAGGGCCATTCTCATACACACATGCAGGTTAGCCTCGGTTAGCTCATTGGTTAGCCTCGGTTAGCTCATCGGTTAGCCTCGGTTAGCTCATTGGTTAGCCTCGGTTAGCTCATTGGTTAGCCTCGGTTAGCTCATTGGTTAGCCTCGGTTAGCTCATTGGTTAGCCTCGGTTAGCTCATTGGTTAGCCTCGGTTAGCCTGCCCTGGAACCATATTTAGTTTTAGCTTTGATCCTGGTGGACTGATCATATCGGGCTCTGAGACTGCTTTTTTTTTTTTTTTACAGATAATAGTGAAGAGAAAAGAAAAGAGAAGAAAGGAACAACAAATAAATATATAGTTAAAGTTAAATAATACAAAAACAATCACACATTAAAAGCCAGATTGAAGAGGTGAGTTTGTGTGAGTGTTTTGAAGGTGGTGAGGTCGGTGCAGTCTCTGATGGGTTGTGGGAGTGAGTTCCAGAGGGAGGGGGCAGCGACGGAGAAGGCTCTGTCCCCCCAGGTCCGGTGATTGGTGCGGGTGGGGATGGATAGGAGGTTGGCTTCTGATGAGCGGAGGCAGCGGGAAGGGGTGTGGTGGTGCAGCAGTTCTGTGAGGTAGGGAGCGCCACGGTCTCTGAACAAATGAGACACACTGGTTCTGTGCTCCCAGTGGGGCAGGATGAACATGAATGAGTCCACTCAGGGTTCAAAGCTCTGTTCTCACTGTCCCACCGTCTCTCTCTGTCTGTCGCTAACACCCCTGTTCACTCTCCTCTCCGCTTCTCTCCCTGTATCGCTAATTATTCTCTTCACTCACTTTCCTCTCTGCCGCTCTCTCGTCTCTTCTTCTGTGTTTCTCTCCCTGTATCGCTCACTCCTCTCTTTCGCCCCCTGTCGGCGGCGGTTAAAATAGAATCACCCCGTCAAAATTGAAATCTCCTTGATTATCGGTCTGCGTCTGGGTCCGCCTGTTACTGATCACTGTCCTAGAGCATCAGAGAGTAGCAGCAGCCGCATTAAGCTGCAATAAAGCAACACATGCATTCTTCTTTTTTATATATATATATATATATTATTTTTTTTTTACATAACATTTTTTTCAGATTTATTTTTTTCTTGAAGAATTCCAGAAGAAAAAAAAAATCTGAATTCTGAGATTTGTTTTGATATGTTTAATTTATTTTCTGTCAGAATTCAAAACGCGTGACGATGAGCAGCCGCAGGAAGAAGGCCCCCCCGCTGCGGGTCGACGACGAGGCCAAAAAGAAGCTGAACTGGAACATGCTGGAGGATCGAAATTGTGAAGAGGAAGGAAACAATAACAACCCCCCCACCTGCTCCTCACCGCCCCCCATCACTCCCTCTCTCCCCCCTCATCCAGAGACTTCCTGTCCCCCCCCCACCCTCTCCATCACCCTCTCCATCCTCTCCCTTGAAACGCTTCCCCCAGTTTGGACTGCTTTAATCGGGGAGTTCATCCTGAGTCCCGCCCCGGACTGTGGGAGGAAAACACTTCTTCTGATGATCAACAGGGAGGGGCAGCTGTCCATCAGATACACAGCAGGGGGGGAGGAGGGAGGGGGGGAGACAATGCAGGAGGAGGGTCATGTGACCTGCAGTAGTCTGGGGGGGGTCAGCCTGCAGGATCTGGACTGGATGCAGAAGAGGAGCCTCGTTCAGCTGATGCACCGACAGGAGGAGGGAGGGGTCAAGGTACGAGAAGGAATACATAACTAATACTTCACTCTCTTTCAAATCTGATGAAGTGATGAGTGCACCTGTGTTCTGAAGCATCCCCTCATCCTCTGAAGAGTTAATAAAGACATCTCTCTCTCTCTCTCTCAGGTGGGGGTTTACCTGCTGGAGGCGGGACTTGTGAAGCCGGAGTTCCTGAGTGGAGGAAACGCTCGGATGAAGAAAGCCAATCAGCTGATGCAGAAACTGATGGAGTATTTCTACGACTTCATCATCCCCGGTCTGACTCCTCATCTCTGATGGATAGATATTTATACACATTTTTACATAATTATAGTTCTTATATATGTTATTAAAATGTGCACGTTTTACCCGTAACTCGTTATGTCTAAATACATATTTTAATTCAATTTATTTTAAGTTTTTCTTTAATTTCTTTAGTTTAATCTTGTATGTTTTTTATTTATTTTAATTACACATTTTAACTTTAATAATTAATTTAATTTTAACTAATTATTTAATTTGTTTAAAAATTATACAACAACAAAAAAAGTTTTTAATGTTTATTTGTTATTTATCATCTTTTAAAATGATATCTTATCTATTATTTAAAGTATATATATATATATATAAGTATTGTGACTGCTGGGTTCTCCTCTCTAATCTCCTGCTGTCTGACGGTTCCCTGCAGAGGTGGTGGAGGGGGAAGAGTTAGAGTGTGACACGGATCTGGAGAGGCAGAACGTGGAGGAGATGTACGAACACGTGAGGCTGCAGCACCAGAGCGAGGGCGTCGGGGGGGAAATTTACGACGTCCAGCACCAAGCCCTGATCCCCGTCCTCAGACCCTACCAGAGCCAGGCCGTCAACTGGATGCTGAGCAGAGAGAAGTACAGGAGGAGCCAGGAGACAGGTACCAGGGAGGGTCCTGTACTCCAGTACAAGTACACACATCCTGTACTCGAGTACAAGTACACACATCCTGTACTCGAGTACAAGTACACACATCCTGTACTCAAGTAGAAGTACACACATCCTGTACTCGAGTACAAGTACACACATCCTGTACTCAAGTAGAAGCACACACATCCTGTACTCAAGTAGAAGTACACACATCCTGTAATCAAGTAGAAGTACACACATCCTGTACTCAAGTAGAAGTACACACATCCTTTACTCAAGTAGAAGTACACACATCCTGTACTCAAGAAGAAGTACACACATCCTGTACTCAAGAAGAAGTACACACATCCTGTACTCAAGTAGAAGTACACACATCCTGTACTCAAGTAGAAGTACACACATCCTTTAGAAAGTAGAAAGTATAGGTATTTGAGTTCAACATGTGAGAAGTAGAAAGTACAGGTATTTGTGTTCAACATGTGAGAAGTAGAAAGTACAGGTATTTGAGTTCAACATGTGAGAAGTAGAAAGTACAGGTATTTGAGTTCAACATGT
>NW_011369096.1:720949-721217 GCF_000735185.1 Notothenia coriiceps | reverse complement strand
ATGTGTGTGTGTGTGTGTGTGTGTTTTTTTATCTGTGTGTGTGTGTGTGTGTGTGTGTGTGTGTGTGTGTGTGTGTGTGTGTGTGTGTGTGTGTGTGTGTGTTTTTATCTGTGTGTGTGTGTCATTTGATCTGTGTGTGTGTGTGTTTTTATCTGTGTGTGTGTGTCATTTGATCTGTGTGTGTGTGTGTGTGTGTGTGTGTGTGTGTGTGTGTGTGTGTGTGTGTGTGTGTGTGTGTGTGTGTGTGTGTGTGTGTGTGTGTGTGTTT
>NW_011369096.1:717679-720864 GCF_000735185.1 Notothenia coriiceps | reverse complement strand
TGTGTGCGTGTGTTTTTACGTGTGTGTGTGTGTGTGTGTGTGTGTGTGTGTGTGTGTGTGCGTGTGTGTGTGTGTGTGTGTGTGTTTCTATCTGTGTGTGTGTGTCATTTGATCTGTGTGTGTGTGTGTGTGTGTGTGTGTATGTGTGCGTGTGTTTTTGTAGTGTGTGTGTGTGTGTGTGTGTGTGTGTGTGTGTGTGTGTGTGTGTGTGTGTGTGTGTGTGTGTGTGTGTGTGTGTCTGTGTGTGTGTGTACGGCTGTTATCGAGCTGAGAGCTGCAGATATATACTTAGATTTTCTTCCAGGTAGAAAACCGGCACAGGAAACTGTGAGTGTAGCAGCAGAGAAACAGGGAGATACATTCATTATTAGGATTACAATACAAAGATTCTAGCGGAGGCTGGTCCTGCTGCCATATTGGAATATTTGAAAGTTTAAAATACACGAGTCCACTGTTTGTGTCCCGTGTAAAAGCAGAATTAAAAACACGTGTGGTGTTGTAATAAAGAAATGCTGGTTCATGGTTCAGGAAAATGTATTTCCTCCGTTTTCACCACACATAAAGAACGACTGAACATCCGTCATGGATTAGAAGTATCACATGTTTCTTACTGATGTCCAGTGATCTCCATTCCCGTCGTAAAGTATTGGGAAGAGTTGGGCGTCAAACTTGGGAATGAATGATTAATTTGCGAGCTAAGATTTCCAGATGAATGAGCTTCAGGCCCTTGTTTCAACATAAAGGCTGAGTTCAGTTGTGTTTGGTGAGTTTCCTCCACTTGGAAGGTGATGGATGTGTTTATCTGAAAAATATACCGTGGACTTCTTTTTAATATATATTCAAATGTGAAATATCTATCTTCTTGCGGATTAGTCTCGTCTTCTGCTGCAAACATTTGTGTAAATTGTTGGCATATGTTTAAAAATACATATCCCAATAACTCTTGGGTGGCATTAAAAACAATAATATAACATCTATGTAATTGTCCAAATAGTAGCAGGGCCAGATGACCGAAATGCTGCCTCATTAGATTTTTAAAAAAGCCCAGAAAGGACTATCGTTTCTTCCGGTTTCTTCACCGTTGCTGACTCATGTCGTGAGTCTGCAGACATCCTTCTGCAGCTTTTCTTCGTGCTTCGGTCTCTCTTGGCTTCATTTTGCCGACCTTCCTCCTGCAGATTGGGATCTTTTATCCCTCGAACAAAAGGTGTGACTTCCCCTTCAACACAATGTACTCAGCTCTGATTGGTGGAGATGAACACTTGCCTTGACTTGCTGTGGTTTATTCACAGCGTTAACCTCCATTTAACGAGATATTAGCCGCAATACATGGACAGCTTCTCACTGGGAACACATCAACCTTTAAACATCAACAGAACAAAAGGGATTATCTGGGGACATTTCTCTATAAATATTGTTCCTTCTCCGGGTGGTAAGTGAAGGTTTGGGAGATATGTTGGATTTTATTCAATGACAGGGAATCCTTAATACTTTGGAAATGACTTTTTTATTTGATGTGTGTTTAAATGACCAAAAACAGACAAGTACAACATGTATCATCATACTGCTCATAAATCATCACACTTTAGCTTTAGCTAAATCTGCTGCAGACACAAAGTGAAGACAAATAGACGCAAAAAGACCACAAGAAGACATCAAATGACCACAAGGAGACACAAAAAGACCACAAGAAGACACAAAATGACCACAAGGAGACACAAAATGACCACAAGGAGACACAAAATGACCACAAGGAGACACAAAAAGACCACAAGAGACACAAAAAGACCACAAGGAGACACAAAATGACCACAAGGAGACACAAAAAGACCACAAGGAGACACAAAATGACCACAAGGAGACACAAAAAGACCACAAGAAGACACAAAAAGACCACAAGGAGACATAAAATGACCACAAGGAGACACAAAAAGACCACAAGAAGACACAAAATGACCACAAGAAGACACAAAAAAGACAAGAAGACACAAAAAGACCGCAAGGAGACACAAAAAGACCACAAGGAGACATAAAATGACCACAAGGAGACACAAAAAGACCACAAGGAGACACAAAATGACCACAAGGAGACACAAAAAGACCACAAGAAGACACAAAATGACCACAAGAAGACACAAAATGACAAGAAACTGATCAAAGGACCTTCAACGGTTGCAAAAGTATCAGAATGAGACATAAAATGAGAAGAAAGAGATGTAAAATGACTCAAAGATTACTTAGAAAACATGAAAACGGACCACTAAATGACTCGAGGGGTTTAAAAAAAGACCAAAAACAGATCAAACATCAAACTTTAGCTTTAGCCGTAAATACATCGGCTGCAAAGAGACACAAAGTGAAGACAAATAGATGCAAAAAGACCAGAAAACGACTTCAAAAGGTTGTAAAAGGACCCAATGAGACCCAAAAGGACACTAAAGATACAGTCTGGTCACCGCTTGTATCTGATAAATGTTCTAACTCTGGGGTCCAGGTCACTTAATCTTCACCCTCAGCTGCTCTCTGTCAACATCACATGAACTCCTGAAACCTCCGAGTGAGTCCTCTGAAAACAATCAGCAGAACTCCAGGTTGTTTATTTTTAAACCATGTAATGTGCTGCAGAGCGCTTTAATGCCTCAGTGTTTCACTGCATGCTCTTTCCTGTCGCTGTGGATTAGTGACGCTCGGCTGCACAGCAGAGGAACTCCAGATCATTCTTCTGAAGTCTGAGAGAGAGGGAGTGTTGCTCTACGACAGTGTTTCTCTCTCAAACCCTTTCATACCAAGGACCACCTAACTCCCCAAATATCCAAAACAACAGGCCTTCTTTCCATGAGAGAGGGCAGACAGTACACACATCCTTTACTCAAGTAGAAGTACACACATCCTTTACTCAAGTAGAAGTACACACATCCTTTACTCAAGTAGAAGTACACACATCCTTTACTCCAGTAGAAGTACCCACATCCTTTACTCCAGTAGAAGTACACACATCCTTTACTCAAGTAGAAGTACACACATCCTTTACTCCAGTAGAAGTACACACATCCTTTACTCAAGTAGAAGTACACACATCCTTTACTCAAGTAGAAGTACACACATCCTTTACTCAAGTAGAAGTACAGATATCCTGTACTCAAGTAGAGTACAGACATCCTTTACACAAGTAGAAGTACACACCA
>NW_011369096.1:717121-717506 GCF_000735185.1 Notothenia coriiceps | reverse complement strand
CATCCTTTACTCAAGTAGAAGTACACACATCCTTTACTCAAGTAGAAGTACACACATCCTTTACTCAAGTAGAAGTACACACATCCTTTACTCAAGTAGAAGTACACACATCCTTTACTCAAGTAGAAGTACACACATCCTTTCCTCAAGTAGAAGTACAGATACTCGTGTTTAAAAATACTACTAATAAAAGTAGAAGTACTGGCTAAACTTCTTTACTCAAGTCAAAGTAAATAACTCTGAAATGTACTTAATTAAAAAGTACCCATAACTAGCAGCTGTTTTAAAGAGTACCTGACCTCCCTTTATATTAATAGAACAATAATGTCATTGTTAGCTAATGAATGTTTCCATGGTGACCAACGGCAACATGACAACGTTTTCA